>NC_058130.1:261830614-262131223 GCF_016433145.1 Gracilinanus agilis
TATCACCTCTATTATTCAACATAGTACTAGAAACACTAGCAGTAGCAATTAGAGAAGGAAAAGAAATTGAAGGTATCAAAATAGGCAATGAGGACACTAAGCTATCAGTCTTTGCAGATGATATGATGGTCTACTTAAAAAATCCTAGAGAATCAACTAAGAAGCTTGTAGAAATAATGAACAACTTTAGCAAAGCTGCAGGATACAAAATAAATGCACATAAATCATCAGCATTTCTATATATTTCCAACACATCACAGCAGCAAGAGGTAGAAAGAGAAACACCATTTAAAATCACCCTAGACAATATAAAATACTTGGGAATCTATCTACCAAAACAAACACAGCAATTATACGAAAACAACTACAAAACACTTTCCAAGCAAATAAAACTGGATCTCAACAATTGGAAAGCCATTAATTGCTCATGGGTAGGATGAGCTAACATAATAAAAATGACTATTCTATCCAAATTAATTTACCTATTTAGCGCCATACCTATCAAACTACTAAAAAACTTCTTTACTGAATTAGGAAAAACTATAACAAATTTCATTTGGAATAACAAAAGATCAAGAATATCAAGGGAAATAATGAAAAAAAATGTGAAGGAAGGGGGCCTAGCAGTACCAGATATTAAACTATACTATAAAGCAGCAGTCATCAAAACAATATGGTACTGGCTAAGAGACAGAAGGGAGGATCAGTGGAATAGACTTGGGGTAAATGACATCAGCAAGACATTGTATGATAAACCCAAAGAGCACAACTTTTGGGACATGAATCCACTATTTGACAAAAACTGCTGGGAAATTTGGAAAACAATATGGGAGAGATTAGGTTTCAACTAGAGATCAACATCTCATACCCTACACCAAGATAAATTCAGAATGGGTGAATGTCTTGAATATAAAGAGGGAAACTATAAATAAGTTAAGTGAACACAGAATAGTATAATTGTCAGATCTCTGGGAAAGGAAAGATTTTAAAACCAAGCAAGAGTTAGAGAAAATTACAAAATGTAAATTAAATGGTTTTGATTATATTAAGCTTAAAAGCTTTTGTACAAACAAAAAGAATTTAGCCAAAATCAGAAGGGAAACAACAAATTGGGAAAAAATCTTTATAACAAAAAACTCTGACAGAGGTCTATTTACTCAAATATACAAGGAGCTAAACCAATTGTATAAAAATATCAAGACATTCCCCAATTGATAAATGGGCAAGAGACATGAATAGGCAATTTTCAGGTAAAGAAATCAATAATATTAATAAGCACATGAGAAAGTGTTCTAAATCTCTAATGATTAGAGAAATGCAAATCAAAACAACTCTGAGGTATCACCTCACAACTAGCAGATTGGCTAAAATGAAAGAAGGGGAGAGTAATGAATGCTGGAGGGGATGTGGCAAAATTGCGACATTAATGCATTGCTGGAGGAGTTGTGAACTGATCCAACCATTCTGGATGGCAGTTTGGAACTATGCTCAAAGGGCTATAAAAGAATGCCTGCCCTTTGATCCAGCCATACCATTGTTGGGTTTCTACCCCAAAGAGATCATAAATAAACCGACTTGTACGAAAATATTTTTAGCAGTGCTTTTTGTGGTGGCAAAGAACTGGAAAACGAGGCTATGTCCTTCAACTGGGCAATGGCTGAACAAATTGTGGTGTATGCTGGTGATGGAATACTATTGCGCTCAAAGGAATAATAAACTGGAGGAATTCCATGTGAACTGGAAAGACCTCCAGGAACTGATGCAGAGTGAAAGGAGCAGAGCCAGAAGAACACTGTACACAGAGACTGATAGACTATGGTAAAATCGAATGTAATGGACTTCTGTACCAGCAGCAATGCAATGACACAGGACAGCTCTGAGGGATTTATGTTAAAGAACGCTACCCACATTCAGAGGAAGATCTGCAGGAGAGGAAACATAGATGATAAACAACTGCTTGAATGCATGGGTTGAGGCAGACATGATTGGGGATGTAGACTCAAAACTACCACACCAATGCAACTATCAACAATTTGGAAATAGGTCTTGATCAATGACACATGTTAAAACCAATGGAAATGTGCATTGGCCATGGGTGGGGGGAGTTCCAGTGGTGAAGGGAAAAGTCTTGATCAATGACACATGTTAAAATCAGTGGAAATGTGCATCGGCCATAGGTGAAGGGAGAGCGGGGGGTGAAGGGGAAAGTAGGAGTATGAATCATGTAACCATGTTAAAAATGAATATTAATAAATGTTTTAAAAAACGCATTCGTTAAGTGCTAATGATACACCAGGTTCTGAGTTAGGTGGTAGAGATCTCTGCTCACAAGCAACTGAAATAGGGGAATACAGTATGTAAGCAATTGGTGCAGTTTTGGTTTGAAAAGAGTCATATGGATAGAATCCATTATCATAAGAGAATTCGTGGTACTTTAAAAAGTATACTTTAGAATATAGAATTCATCAATCAAAAAGTGTTTATTCCCACCTGTGTGACCCTGGGTAAGTCACTTGACCCCCACTGCCTAGCCCTTACCACTCTTCTGCCTTGGAACACAATATTGACTCCAAGATGGAAGGTAAGGTTTTTTTTAAAAAAGTGTTTATTAAGAATTCACTATATACTAGTCAAGAGAATTCAATTTTGAATCCCTATTAATATTAATTTCTCTAATATTAACTTGCTACATGATTTTTTTGAAGTTACCTCTTCTCTTAAAGTCTTAGCTTTTTCAACTGCAAAAGTAAAAAAAAACTATCTCCACTTCTTAAATTATAGAAACCTTGTGAGGAAAACCTTTAAAAACAATAAAAATGTGCACTATAATCATTAAGAATTTCAATTACCTTTCTGCTTCTTAGCTCTACCAGTCCTTCTGCCAAATAATTAATGACCACTTAAATTCATTAGGGAAACTTGATCTTTAAAGGAAGGTTAGGACAAGGGGAGACAGCCTAAGGGCAATGGCTCTGAAAATGACAGAGGACCTGATGTTGCTTCTGAGCTAACTACTTAGTGGCCTTAAGCAATTCAGGATACTGGCATGGTCCTTGGTTTCCTTAGATGTAAATTGTGGGGGGTTGAAATTGAGGTCTCTTCCAGGTCTCGTTCTGATTCCTTTTGTACAAGAAAAATTACTTTTATGTGCTTACTTATTAAACCATTCTATGTATGTCTTAAGTATCTTCCAGTTGAAAGCACCATGATAGGTTCTTTATAGCCTTAGAGTACAATTTTATATCCTCATGGTGCTTTGCCTATTATAGGCATTTTGTAAATGTTTATTGACTCATTTAAAAAAAGGACACTTTTAAAAACTGAATATCATACCACACTAACTTATTGCAATTCATGTAGATGCTTTTTAAAATGTGAATTTTCTTATATGAGTTGTTCCCCTGGTGTTAATCATATGGGTGGCTATCTTATTAATAAATAAAACAGTTAAGCATATATCCAAAGTTCAACATGTGTACCTCTTTCTTTTAGATCCTCAATGTAGGCTTTCATAAACTCCTTTTCAAAATGCTGACGATCTTGTTCACTTCCTGTCATTTCTTCACTGTCTTGATATTTGGTGTTGCCAATTGGGTTATCCATAAGGCTTACAAATCTATTACAAAAGATATAAGAAAATATTATTTTCCTTTAACCTTTTAATATACATATATTATATGTATTTAATATTATTTAATATTATCATTATAATGAATATTAATTAAGGATATATTATAATATGTAAACATACTAAATAAATGAATTATATATTATATGTGCATATAATATATAAATTCACTTTTTCCCTTTCAAGTGAATCCACTATATATGGCTTTTTTTTCTATTAACAATAACTTAAGAACAATATCCTGTAATTTAGGGTCTGTTAGTTACCAGGCCTCATCTTTCCTTCTTGCTGCTTCAATTTAGAAATTCTTCCCTTACTCCTTTTTCTCCCTTTCTCGTCTCCTTCACAGTTGAATATACACTCAAAAGATTCCCATCCTGTCTCCCCTCACCAGTCTTTCCCCTTTACTTCTCATTACATCCCAGGGCTGGTGAAGAACATGGACCTAATAATAGAGCTTGTGGAGAGAGGGAAAGGAAAGACAAGAGGGGAAAACAAATCACTTTTAGTCATTCTCTCTTTCCCCTATTGCTGTTTGCTCACTCCCAGTGCTGCACTGGTCCTCAAAGCCCCAACTGTTATTCTACTTCTCACCACTCCCAATCCACCATCATTATGCTTCTCACTCTAGTGCCCATATGCCAGCGATGAAATGTTCAAATCTGGAATTTCCTCAGAAATAGGAGGAAGAAGAGAAAGTGAAGGAAGTAGAAAGGAAGAGAAAGGTAGAAAAACAAAGAGGGCTATTAAAATTAAAAGAAAGCATAAAGATGAATGTAAAAGTAAAGGTGTATGTTGAGCACATACTAGATGCCCTAAAGTTTTTCTAATATAATCATTCTGTAGAAATATTTAAATATTTAAACCTATGATGCAGAAAAATTTCATTTAGTCAAAACTTTTGATTAATCATTTATTTTCCTTTGACCTACTTTTTAAAAACAAACGGGGGAAATCTAGTAGCAATTTAATTTTTTAAAAATGTAACTTAGCCACTATATATTCATCCTTATCTCCTTTATCTGTAGGACATTTAAAGACTTTTAAAATCTTGAACCCACATATACAAAAAGTATAAATTATATTTCATATACTGTGATTATCAGGCAAGACAGGATTTTAGGAAACAACAAGGTTGAAAAAAAGAAGCTTCTGGGTAACACTGAAGGTAACCAGAATATCCACTTATCCAGAAGCTTCCATTCCCCAAGAACAGTTTGATTGAGATTTCAGTGTCTCCCTAATTTGCATAAACCTTAGAATGCAAAGCAATACTACCAAAAACCTGCAAAAAAAAACCCAAAATCTTATTCTCATTGTGGTTATGTGAAATGACTGACCAAAGGTGGGGATGTTCCTTTAAAGGAATATACTGAAGTAAAGCAAAAGAAGATTTTTTTTCACCCATATTCCTTTTACGATCATCATTTGTTTTATTTTTTGCCTGAATCCATTTCTAGGTTTACTTTTTTTTCTTTTCTCTACTTACTTTAAGTGTGTGCTTGAGTCACAAATGGCTGTAGGTATCTCCACCAAACCTTCCCCACTCACTACTAACAAGGTGAGCTTTGTTAAATTGAGCAAAGCCTGAGGCAAGTAGGTCAGTTTGTTTTTATGTAAGAGAAAGGTCTGCAGTTCTTCCAGCCTAAGAAGGAAAAGATGTACTTCAGCAAACAAGACACTTGAGTTCAAGCTTATGTTAGCACCATATGTCAACTCTTTTTCAGTAGAAAAATCCCATGGTGACTCAGATTTTGTATGGATATTTATGACTTTTGGATAATCAACTAAATCTAACAAACTTTCAATTCATATAAAACTGATCCTTTTTCAACTCAATCAATCAATCAATCAACAATTATTTATCAAAACAGGAACAAGGTACTAGGCAGGATAGATAAGGCAAATAAAAAAAAATGAAATTGCTCGCTCTCAAGAAGATGTAACAAATAGAGACTATTAAATCGATAAACTTATTTCTTCATTATCAGTACATTTATGTGGTACTTGAGGTTGAAAAATCACTTTCTTTACAACTACCCTATTACGGAACTTCACTTTGAAGTTGAAAATTATCAGTTAGCATAACCCAGGTTCAAGTCTTATCTCTGACATACTGGCTTTATGACTCTGGGCAAGTCACCTGACTTCTCAATGTTTAAAGACTATATACATTAAAGACTATAAGTTGCAGACAAAGTATACCATGGCACTGGTAGAGGAAATTTTCTTTTTCTTTTTCTTTTTTTAAGCCAGGGAGTTCCCTCCATTGGTAAAATCAGAAATCCCAGGCCCTATTTTATTTTTAGATGAAGAAAATGAGGCTCAGAAAAGTCAGCTGATTTTCCCATAGTCTTTTATTTAATAAGTAGCCAGGATTTGAACCAAAGTCTCCAATTTCCAAGTCCAGCATTCTTTCCCATATATAATCAGTGTGGTGTAGTGCAAAGAGTAGTTCTTGAGTCAAAGGATCTCAGTTCAAATCTTGCTCCTGATGCTTACTAACTGCCTGGTCTTGGATGGGTTGCTTCTTGAGTCTTGGTTTCTTCATCTGTAAAATTAGATGATTGGACAGGATAGTCTTTTAGATTGATAGACATTATGAAAATTGTTTGTACTTTTGATAAAGAAGTTGTGAATTAATAAGAATTAATAGATTAAAGCAACCATATTTGTTCCTGTTATGGGTTGAAATTACATTGCTACTTTCTCCATAATTTTCCCATCTGTTTCTGAAGAATGACTTTGAAATTAGTGAGAGACTTGCATAGGGAAGAAGAAATACACCATATAAGCATTTCTTTACAAATATGTAAGACCTCATATTACTGTAATTTCTTATACATAATAGCCAGTTGATGAGTGCATCTTGAATTGAATACAGAAAGGTAGTGGTATAACAAGAAGTCAATTAAAGATTTACATAAGTTAGAGTACTTGAAGCAAAGAATCCATAAACTGATAATTAATCACTAATATTAAAGAAAAGTTCACAGCATTTATTAAATTCTACAAAGCCCTTTTCCCCTTCCCTTAAAAGAACTTCATGAGTAAGCAGTACAAGTATTATGACCATTTTATAAGTAGGAAAACCAGCTCAGAGAAGTGAAATGACTTTCCCATTGGCACATATTTAATAAGTGTCAGAATTAGATACTTCAATCCATATCTCTTGACTTAAAGAAAGCATTATTTCCATTACCTCATGTAACAAAACACTTTTCTGAAACCAAAAGAATTCCCAAAATTAATTGTAGTTTTGAAAATAATTTTCTTCAAGGTCATACTTGACTAAATTTTTAATAAAAATCAAATATTTTACCTTGAACCATTAATAGCTACCTGTCAATGTCTTGTGGAAGATCATTTAAGCAATTGTTGCTGATGTCCAACCACTGTAAATTCGACATCCGGAGAACGCATATGGGAATACTGGAAAACTTATTTGCTGACACATCTATAAATGTAACTTGTTTCAAATTGCTTAGCTAGAAAGAAAGAATAACACATTTTAATTATATTTTATAAAAGCATAATAACATCTAAAAATATGTTTTGATTTGAAAGGTCTTTTTTTTGTCACCCTGGGAATATGTAAACCAACACTGCCATAGAGAGGGGAAGAGTATTGTATGTGACAAACAGCTGCATCGGTCTACCTACTGTTTGTGACATACAACATTCCTCCTCCATCCTTCTTCTAAGCCTTTGCACTGGTTATTCCCCATGCCTGAAACACTCTCCTCACCTAGGACTCCCAATTTCCTTGGCTGCCCGCTGCCTGCCTGACTCAGTTACTCAGTTTAAATCCCCTACTGAAGAGAGACCTTTCCCCCTTTTCAACTGATATTGCTTTCCTATCTCAAAGGATCTTTCATCTATTCCATTTTGTAGGGACCTTTTTATTTATATGTTTTCTCCTAAATTAAACTAGAAGCTTCTTAAGAGTTTAGAAACTGCAGACACTTCCCAGCTGTGTAACCCTGGGCAAGTCACTTGACCCTCACTGCCTATCCTTACCACTCTTCCACCTAGGAGCCAATACACAGAAGTTAAGGGTTAAAAAAAAGTATAGAAACTGGTGTAGGGGTTTGCCTTTATTTATAGCAATTAGTACAATGTTTATCACTTAAGTAAGCACTACATTAAAGTTGTTTACTCTTGAATGAATGAATGAATGAATGGCCCTTCCCCTTAAGGAGTTTATAATTCTGCAAAGAAGATAACTGACAAAAAATAGTGTAATATAAAACAAAATATCAAAAGTTCATAAGAGAAGTATAAAGTATGAGAGTTCATGGGAGAGATAGTATATTACATTTTCTTTGTGGGGCTGTGGATAAGGAAAGAGCTCATATTTGAACCTGGATTTGAAGAATGGAAAAAAATTTCAACAAGCATAGATTGCAAGGAGGGCATGCTAGGAAACAATGGCATAGGGTTCAATTAGTGGTTTTATTTGTCTGGAGCAAGGGATATGTAAAGGGATGTAATGTCAGTCACTAAGCATTTATTAAATGACATAAGTGCCCAGCACTTAGCACTGGGAAAGCAAAGAAAAGCAAAAGACAATCCTTGCTCTCAAGGACCTCACAGTCCAATGGGGAAAACAGAGAAGCAACTATGTACAAATTATACATGTATGTACATACATGCATGTATAGTTGGAACATATATGGAGTTGTAGTTATAAAGTATACATAGAGATAGTTTATACATATATAACTATAATTAAAATTATGGATATATATGTGACATGTGTGAATATATGATATATAAATATGGAAATACAAATTACAGATATATATGACATATAAATATATAACATATAAATATGTATTAATATATACATATATAATATGTAGATGATATATAAATATGCACATATTTCTATATATGACACTAGAATTTGAGGGGGAAAAGGAAAGATGATGGAAATTTAGAAAGAAAGTGGGAATTTTGTATAACTGTATAAAGGATTAAATTTTAAAATGAGAAGTCAGAGGTTCTTAAGCTTGATGGTAACAAGTGACATTTGTATAAAACTTTTACAACTTACAAAGCCCTTTACAGGTACAATATCATTTTATTTGTACAACAACTCTGCTAGGTAAGTGCTATAGGTATTTATTATAGGCATTATTTTATGGTCTCTGTTCTCACTTTTCTCAAGTGCAGAAACATGGAAATGTTAGTGAGGGAAAACACCTTTTGTCCTCACACATAGCTTTGTTTGTGGAAGACAAAGTAACAGAGTAGCATGAAAAAATGGCTCCACATTTTGATGGAGTGTGCAAATTTGATAGTTATTTTTGAACTCAAGATTTTAATGGCTAACTGTTATTGACTTGGATGGGAAATTTATGAATAAAATCTGTGCTGCTCTTGAGGATAAATCTTTACAAAATCTCTTTAAAGAGCCATTTAAACCTTCAAGCCTTCACCATTTTTTATAAATGCCTATGGCAATAGGCATTACATGAATAACTAATAGAATGGTTTGACCCAAACACATAAATATAATATTAATGTAGAGTAATACCTTTCATCTGAATTCATTTTAAATGCATTAAATATATTTTAAAGCTATCTATTTTATTCAAAGCCACGATATCAAGTCAAAAATGTATTAAACAATAACATTTCAGAGTATATACAAGATACTAAATGCATTGTTCATGAAATAAAAAGTTAAATGTTAAAGGGGTTTTTCCATTGAGTAACAAAAACTCTATAAGTCAGTAATTACTTTCCAAAAAGGAAATGGAGGTCCCTAGGATCAAGGTTATAATTATTATAAACTATTTTGTCTGACTAGCACTCCCTGAAAACATCAATCATTTGGAAAAGAACTGTGTTTGAATTCAGTGCAAAAAAAATCACTATTAAAAAAACAACAACACCACAGTAGTACTTATTAACTGATTCTCCTGGTTTGTTTATTTT
This sequence comes from Gracilinanus agilis, assembly GCF_016433145.1. Classification (NCBI taxonomy): domain Eukaryota; kingdom Metazoa; phylum Chordata; class Mammalia; order Didelphimorphia; family Didelphidae; genus Gracilinanus; species Gracilinanus agilis. The sequence continues at coordinate 261,840,189 of NC_058130.1, forward strand.
TTTCCAAATTGTTTCCAAGTAACTGATGCTTTGATTATATTTATTTATTTATTTATTTATTTATTTATTTATTTATTTATTTATTTATTTATTTATTTATTTATTGAGTACAGTGCTGCTTATACCAGCAGACATTCATTTCTAGCATCTTCATCTCCTTGACAGCTCTGCAAGATCAAGAAAGTACAAGTATACACTTGAATGGGCCATATGAATACATACACCCTTAGGAGGAGCCATAAAGCATTCCTAAGGAAATTATGACACTAAACATGCTCTATAAATATTGTTTAATTTTAAAATTGGATTTTGGTCGATGTTCACCATGAGGAAAAAAAATAGCATGTATTTAGTCAATAAGTCAGCAAACATTTATTAAGCACTTACTATGTGCCTGGCACTGTGCTAAATATTGAGAATATGAAGGCAAAGATAGTCCCTGCCCTCAAAGAGTATACTTTCTAACAGTTAACTACATCCAGCATTTCTATATTGTAAAGGTTTCCTGATCTCAATCATATGGGTATGGTCTCAGTTATTGAAGATTATGGCACAACTAAGCTCTGTTTTGGTCCCTCCTGTTCCCCTATCTTTCTTTCCCTCCCCTCTCCTCCTCTCACCCCCTCTTCCCATCCTTCCTTCTTTCATCTTCCCTTCCCTTCCTTTTGACTATTTTCACTAGAGGTTCTCCATGGTTCTCTATGATTTCAATGCAGATGACACTCAGATACAGTTATCTAGCCCTAACCTCTCTTCTAATCTTCTCTCTTACATCTTCAACTGACTTTTTGACATTGCAAACTGAATGGCTTATAGACATATTAAAGTCAATATATTCCAAACTGAACTAATTTTCTTTTCTCCAAACTGATTATTTCTAAACATCCTTATTACCCGTCAGAGGCACTATTGTCCTTCCAGGTCCCCTGGATCACAAACTAGGTACCCAGGGGTTCCCTAGAAGACATATAAGCTTCCTATTTGGTGTTTTAAATCCCTCATAACCTGTGCTCTTCCCCCCTTTTTATTTGTACTTTACTCCCTTCCAGATATTCTATAATCCAGTGACACTGGCCTCCTTGCTCTTCCTTTGCACATGACATTCCATCTTCTAACTCGGTAATTTTACTAGTTGTCTCCCATACCTGGAATTCTTTCCCTTTGTTTTTATCTTCTGGCTTCCTTAATTCCCTTCATGTCTCAAAAGTTTAGGATTATTAAAATGACTACACTATTTCCCAAAAAGCAACCAAATTCAGTTTCTGCCACCTATTTTTGGGAGTAAAATTCATTTTTTAAACCCATATTTTCTGTCTTAGAATCAATACTAAGTATTGGTTCCATGGCAAAAGTAAAGAGTGGACAATTGGAGTCAAGTCATTTGTCCAGGGTCACAACTAAGAAGTGTCTAATGCCAGATTTGATTCTAGGATCTCCTGTCTTCAGGCCTGGCTCTCTTTCCACTAAGCCACCTGGCTGCCCCACAATTCATTTTCCATGTGTAAAAACTGTCCAAAATACACATGTCAATGGATGAGTTCTAGGTTGCTCATTCAATTGCATTTCATAGCCTGACAATAGGCATTCTTCTCTATTTTTTTTTCCTATGTAGATAGTTTGGACCCTCCCAAATAATTATACATCTCACTCAGAAGAAGGCTCTTGAAATTTTATTAGACTTGCTTAATACAATAACATAATGTCATCAATAAACAAGCCACTTAGATAGTGTCTAACATATAGTAGACATTTAAGATGTTTCCTTCATCCCTTCCTCTTCTTTCTTTCCTCCCTCCCTCTCTTCCTTCCTTCCTTTTTTCCTTCTTTCCTTCTGTCCTTCCTTTTATAGTACTTCAAGGTTTACAAAGTGCTTTCCATGTTATCTCATTTTTTTATAACAATCCTGGGAAGTAGATGCTATTATTATCTACAGTTACAGTTGAAGAAATGGAAGTTAGAAGAGGTTAAGAATTTGTTTGATATAGTTCCAGTTACTATTAAGGACCAGCTTACCTAAATGTGGAAAAGCTCCTTATAAATAAGTTGTTTCCCCTTTATGACTGATTCACAAAAAGGAGAAATGACCCCATGTGACTGCTCAACCCATTTCTGTAATTATGTTAGAAGAATATGAGAGGAGATAAAGGATGCTCAGAATCATATGGTTTCTTTTTTTTACATTTTACAATTTTTTATTTTAACTACTGGTATTCTAATGTGAGATCCTGTCCAATGAACAAGGAATAATAAAAATAGATGATAAATGAAGTATATCAACCTTAATTCTTTTGCTAGAGATGAAATCAGTAGACAAAAGGAAATTTCAGATATATACAAGAATAGCTCACAGATTCCCTTAGAAAAGAAAATAATGAAATGGGTGAGGTTGATTTTATCACATATTTGAAGGCGACAAGACACATCATTTCCTGTATTCTTAATATCTTTATGTTCCAGTGCTCATAATAAATATTTTCTAAAAGATAGATATAAAGAAAATTAAATCTTATACACTGATATATGTTGCAGTATAGATATGTCAACCTCATGGCCAACCCCACTAAAAACAACAACAAAACTTTAGAATGTGGCCCTAATTAGATTACATGTAATTGGAAATTTTTAGCAAAATAAATAAAAATAAAATATAACATAGATAAGATTAATATGTAGGATTTTTAAAGACAGTATGCAGTCGAATTTGTTGTAGTGAATGAAGAAGTGGAGAAAATCTATAAATGCCTTGGCAAGGCCTTTAAATTAAATTGACATAAAATTTAATACTATGCAACTTCAAAGTCAAGCATAAAGGAACATGGAACAAAATATGTTGGAAAACAAAACTCAGAAGTGATATAAGAGATTAAAAGTTTGTAGGCTACAAAGAAGATTCCTGTGAGATAAGAGAGAGGTTAAAGGTTTATTGCCTGTAGAGGAGATTCCTTCCTACATTTCATGAATATTTTATTCGAGGAAAAAGTCAAGATGTATTGGACATGGTAAGTACCAAATTGAAAAAGAAAGAAAATTGATCATATTTTTTACAAATAGAAAATAATTTTTATCGATGTAGAGTCATTTCTGAATCATCTATCTGTGAAGATGATTAAATTAGAAGAAAAAATTAAAAGGATAAGAAGTGGTGCACAATTGAAGCAACAGCAACTTGACCTATATAAACAAGCTCCAAATTGTTTTTTTTAATGGAGTATTTTAACTTTGACACAGAACTTACTGTCATAAGGAAACAACTTCTGTCCATTGATTGCCAGTATGAGAAGTACAAAAGAGCCTATACCAAACCATACCATCCACCTGTACCAGCGATGGCGAACCTTTTAGTGACCAAGTGCCCAAACTGCAACGGTCAAGCTGCATGTGAGCCCTTGCCTTACTCCAGGGAGGGAAGGGAGGAAGCACTCCCATTGGGCAGAAGGATTGGTGATATGAGAAATGTCCTCAGGCATGTGGAGAAGGGGAAAGGAGCAGCCCACTCCGGCACACTCTAGCAGGCATGCCATAGGTTCATCAACATGGACCTATACTAAAAAACTTTAAATTTTCTTGCCAGATATGTAAAAGTCAAGAAGAATAGTAAGAGACGATTATACATATAATGATATATTATATATTATATGTTATGTATAGCATTTTCTATTATATTATACATAATATATTATGTTATATATAACAATATATATGTATTATATATAAATAAAATTGTCTTATAAAATGTCATAAATGAAGATTATTATTAGAGGTTGGAAGCAGTAACAGTTCATAAAAGAACCAAAAGCAGTGAAGGAAAAAACAGATTTAAAGAGTACATCTGGCATTTAAGAATGAAACTAGGATAAGAACAACAAACAACACAAGAGGGGGGAAATATTAAATATTTCTCCAACTCTGAATGAGAATTTGACTCTATTAAAATATCTATTGAAATGGAAGCATGTTCCCAAGAATACATTGGCCACTGAGAACAGGAATCCACATAATCATAGGGATAAATAGAACAGTTTACAAAACTTTCTGGAGAGAAGAAGCCCTAACTGAGAGGGGGAAGCTCAGGGCTGCCTCTGTTTTTGAGACTATGTAGGTTTTGCAGAATAAAACACTTAGCACCAGATTTATGCTTCTCACTCTCTCCTTCAAAGACTGAAAGATGTTGCTATCATTAGCACAACCATAGCTTCCTCCAGTTAACAATGCAATGACTGTGATTGATAAAGACTGAATCTAGTAGACCAGATTGGGTGAGATGACCCCTGATGCCCTTTAAAACTAATTCTTCCTCCCAGAGCTCTGAGCTAGGAGGAAACGGCCGACACTAATTTCCCTACTTCTCTGTTTTTGTTCCACTTCTCTCTGAGCAGGAGTTAACAGAAAAATCCCAATCTTTAAGGCAGCTGTCTGAGCCTAGTCAGCATACATCCATAGCAGTTATTCATTCTGACTATGATATCTGTACATTCCTTTGCTACTATTTATTATAGTATTCTATAAAATATATTCATGTTCAATAACTTTAATATGTTGTAATTTGGGTGATAGAAAATGAGTGTCAATGAAATGTGATAAATTCATCTAGCATCCAATAAAATCAGCTGTTTTGTTTTTAAAGCTCTTCATAATCTGGCCTTTTCTAATCTTCTTACACCTGAGACTCCTGCACACAGATTTAGCTTTCTTGCTGAATTGTTTGGAATTGAAAAATGAGTAATTTTTAGGTCCCAAATGATGTCTTAAAAACACTGATTACTTAACTGTTGCCCAAGTTTTACATCGCTTACAAAGCTCTTCTTATAAGATGTTCAAAGACCCTAATATGGAAAAGCAAAAGGCTGGCAGTTTTCCTGAGATCCTGTAGGTCTTGAGAGTTAGTGGAATCTATTTAGAGACAGTTAGTGAAAGGAACTCGATTACAGACTACAATACTATTAAATTCAGCTTTCAAGCTAATGATTCCATTTAAAATACAGGAGTCATTTTGGACATGTCACTTTAAAATCGACCATCTCCATCTTCGGTGCCAATTTGATGTAACATCAAAGTAAAGAAAAGTTCTAAAGGGGAATCAAAGAGCTTTTAAATTTGAAGTGTCTCTAGAACTTTCCCATTACCTGGAATATTTTAATAGCTTAGCTGAAGCTCTTTCTGGCACCAGCTTTACTTCTAAGTCTTCCTACACACTATGTGTCCTAAGGAGATGGTTTATATCATCTAGATAATTTCTTCAATTTTTTTACTTCATTTTTTATATAAAACATTTTGTCTATCAGAATTAAAATTGACAGACTTCCAGACCTGAAAAGAAATTTAGAAATAATCTAGTTAATGGAAGAATCAGAACTAGAATTTAAATATTCTGAATATAACTCAGTACTCTTTCCACTACATACTGATATCATAAGAACTTTTTTTCCCATGGTAATATAAAATGATTGAGAAAACAAAAGTTTTTTATGAATAAAATAAAAATAATTCCTCATACTTAAATAGCAGTCTATTGAGGTTTACAAAGCACTTATAAGTTATTTATATTATATGAACTTTTATTAAATTACACATTATATTATATTATTTTATGTTCTACTTTATAATTTGATCCACACAATCATCCTGAAAGATAGGTACTACAATTATCCTCATTTTATAGATGAAGAAATTTAGACTGGGAGACTAAGTGACTTAGTTTGAGTTATATAGCTAGTTAATGTATAAGGCAGGATTAGAACTCAGGTCTTCCCAACTACAAGTCTGACACTCAAGCCAGAAGGCAGCCTTATTGGGTCTTAAAAAATAATCTAATAATCACTAACATTTATAAGCATTTACTATGTTCCAGGCACTTTGCTAAGCCCTTTACAATTATGATCTCATTTTATCCTCACTGCAACCTTGGAAAGAAGGTTAGCCCCATTTTACAGATGAGGAAACTAGGCAAACAGATTGAGTAATTTATCTAAGGTGGGACATTTAGGTATGCCTGAGGCCATATTTGAACTCAGGTCTTCTCGACTCCAGGCGTAGCACTTTATTCACTGTGCCACCTAGTTGCCTCAAACAATATTGTTTCATGTGTTTCTGTCTGGAGTTTTATTTTTCTTAAAGGATTTGTGTATAATCATTCATTTTAGAACATAATTTTCAAATGGACATATGATGTAGGCATAAAAAGGAGATTACAAGCAAATTAGAAGAGAAAACACATTGCCTATCAGATTTATGGATAGGTGAATAATTTATAAAAAAGGAGATAGAAAGCATTGTGAGAAATAAAATGGATGATTTTGAATCCATTAAATTGAAAAGTTTTTGTACAAATAAAACTAATGTAGCCAAGATTAGAAGGAAAGCATTAAGTTGAGGGGAAAATTTTAGACAGTTTCTCAGAAGTTCTGTATCTAACATGGGTAACCTTGTCAAATATATAAAATTATGAACCATTCCTCAGTTGATAAATGGTCAAAATATATGAAGAGACAGTTTTTGAATGAAGAAAATAAAGCTATATATAACTATGTGGGGGAAATGGTCTAAGTCATTATTTATTAGAGAAATGCAAATCAAAATGACTCTGAAATATCATCTCACACCTATCAAATTAACTAATACAATAAAAGAGCAAAGTAACAAATGTTGGAGGGGATGTGGAAAAATGGGGACACTAATACACTGTTGGCGAAACCATGAACTGATCCAACCTTTTTGGAGAACAATCTGGATTACACTCAAAGAGTTATAAAATTATGTATACCTTTCAACTCAGCAATACCTCTATTAGGTTTATTTCCAAAAGTGATCAGGGAAAAAGGAAAAGAACTTATATTTATAAAATATTTATAGCAGATATCTTTGCGGTGGTAAAGAACAGAAATTGAAAAGATATCCATCAATGGGGGAATAGCCAAACAAGTTGTAGCATATCATTGTGATGGAATAATACTATGGTGTAAGAAATGATCATTAATTTTTTTAAAACCCTTACCTTCTCTCTTGGAGCTGATACTTGTATCGGCTCCTAGGCAGAAGAGTAGTAAGGGTAGGTAATGGGGGTCAAGTGACTTGCCCAGGGTCACACAGCTGGGAAGTGTCTAAGGCCAGATTTGAACCAAGGACCTCCCGTCTCTAGGTCTGGCTCTCAATTCACTGAGCTACCCAGCTACTCCCTGAACATTATTTTTTGAAGAAAGACACAGATACAGAGAGAAAGAGAGGAGAAGGGGAGAGACAGATAGAGAGACAGAGATAGAGAGACAGACAGAGACAGACAGACAGACAGAGAAAGAGAGAGAATTTTTCAATCTATATTCAGACTCCATTAGTTCTTTCTCTAGACATAGAAAGTATTTTTTATCATAAGTCCTTTGGAAGTGTCTTATATCATATTGCTGAGAACAGCTTGGTTGTTAATACTTGATCATCATACATTAATGATATTACTTTGGATAGTGTTCTGGTTCTGCTAACTTGATTCACACATTGCATTAGTTCATATAAGTTTTTCCAGGTTTTCCTGTAACCGTCTGCTTATCATTTATTTTAGCACAATAATATTCTACCACAGCCAAATACCACAACTTATTTAACCATTCCCCATTTGATGGGCATCCCCTCAATTTCTAATTCTTTGACACCACAAAAAGCTTCTATAAATATTTTTGTACATATAGGCCTTTTACTTTTCTTATCTTTTTTAATCTCTTTGGGATATAGACCTAGTAGTACTATTTCTGGATCAAAGTGTAGGAATAGTTTTATACCTCTTTGGGCAAAGTTGCAAATTGCTCTCCAGAATGGTTGGACCAATTTACAATTTTACCAGTGGCACATCAGTGTCCAAATTTTCCCACATCCCATCCAAAATTTGTCACTTTCCTTTTCTGCCATATTAGCTACTCTGGTAGGTGTGAGGTGGTACCTCAGAATAGTTTTAATTTGCATTTCTCTAACCAATAGTGATTTAGAGCATTTTTATGTGACTATAGATAGTTTTGATTTCTTCCTCTGAAAACTACCTGTTCAATCCTTTGGCCATTTGTCAATTGGGGGACTGACTAGTATTTTTTTTTTATAAATTTGGCCCAATTGTCTAAATATTTGAGAAATGAGGACTTTGTTAGAGAAATTGACCTTTAAAATTTCCCCTGGTTTTCTTCTAAATTTGTCTGCAATGGTTTTATTTATGCAAAACTTTTAATTTAATATGATCAAAATTATTCATTTTTATATCCCATAATAATCTCTGTCTCTTCTTTGGCCATAAATTCTTCCCTTATCTATAGATGCAACAGTAAACTATCCTATGCTCCCCTAACTTGTTTTTCTTCATTTTAAAATCCATTTAGCTTCAACTCCATTATACCATCTGATGACAGGCCCAACAACCATTACCTTTTTTAAATGATTTATTTGCTTGTTAGTAACATTTAAAATATTAAGACACTCAGTTAACTCCCTCCCCCCATTAGAGAAGGCATCAGGTGAGGAATGGCTAAACAAGTTGCAGCATACGATTGTGATGGAATATTACTATAATCTAAGAAATAGCAAAGGTTAATTTTAGAAAAACACGAAGACCCACATGAAATGATGAAGAACAAAATAAGCAGAAACAAGCAGAAACAAGGAACATTACATATAGCAACAGAAATGTTCTTTGTTATGCTTTTCATTATCAGTCAATCAATAGACTAACTCTATTGGTTTTTTGTTTTGTTTCAGAAAAGGGTCTTATCAAAATGGCATAGCAAGAACAATAATTATATTACTACTTCCCTCTCCTACAAACCAGAGTATACTATTCCCTTGTAGACACAAAATCTCTATGAAGAATTGACTCAACTTAAAGTGGAAAGGCAGTGAAACATACATAGAGAATGTATGACCCTAAATCCTAGTCCTTGCTGCCTTAATGAGGTCTTCGTGAATTTCCCCTTAGGTGGAGCTCTCTGTTGAGCAGCAATACATAGAGTAAAATCTCAAAAAGGTAAAAGAAAGGAGTCTGGTGATTTTATTCAATAGATTGGTTGCCCTTAAAGAATTTAAAGGCAGATTCAGTTTGTATAGAAAGTGACTCAGATTTATATAAGCCTCCAGAGCTCAGAACCAGTACAGTTAGTTCCATAGTGGTTGGAAGGTAGGAGGTAGTCACTAAAAACTTTTCCAAAACCTAACTTTTCTGATATGCCATACTTGCCACAGTATTAGTAACTAACATGTATATAGAATGCTTTAAAATTAATTTAAAAGTATACCTTACAAAATTATTTTATTTTGAACTGTAAAATAGCACTATTTCATAATACCTGGGCTCTGATTACCCTTTTAGAAATAAAGAAACTGAGGCTCAGAGACATGAAATGATTCATATAGCTAATAAATGTCAGAAATGGGATTTGAAATCCTTTCTTTTTGACTTGAAGGCAAGCATTCTATTCATTAGGTCATGCTATGTTATATTTGTATTTCTTGTACCTAGGCGACATCATGTATTCTTTGGCTATTCTGTGTATCTTCAAGAGAAGGTTTCAGAAGGAGGTTGGTCTTCTACAGTAGGTGAATCTCCAGCAAAATCTTCCTAAAACAGTTTAAGCTACATCTCACATATGACTGCTATTTGACATTCCACCTCTATTGTCTCAGGACATATTTGAAAGTCCTGGACAAAACATAGGCGAGTGGTTCCTATGGTGCAGAATTCTGACTCTGGCAACAGCTTTAAGAGATATTTTGTAGAAAAGCAAGATCTTCCTGGATGACAGCCACCTCAGCAGATTAAGGACATATCTCAAAATACCTTTCATGGGTTAAAACTGACAGATAAAATCAATTGTCTTATTGATAGAAGAAATAGATTGCTTTCTATTTCACAATATACCACTAAAATATTCTTCATCCTTTTAATCAAGTTTGTACTCCACTCTTTTTTCAAACATCTTTCTCTCTGATGGAAGTAGAAAATAGGAACTAGACTTCTAAACATGATTAAGGCTCTTTTCAGGGCTGCATTTTGAGAGAATAGGATAGATCCAAATGTATCACATCAACTGTGTACATAATTTAAAGAACCACAATTCCATTTCCTAGGCAAAGTGAACTGGTGTATCAAGTGCTTCCCATATTTGTCTATCCTACTTTCTTTTATATGTTCTTCTTCTCCCTTGGAAAATTAGTTCATTATACTTAAAATATCAATCACTAATTTTAGGTGGAATAAAACTTGCAAAAGATTGCTACATTTGTTGGAATGTATGATTTTCTGGAATTTTTTCCCTGAACTTATGTCTTATTTCTACTTCAGCACATTTTCTCCATTCATAAGATAATTGGTCAAATGATTAATAAGTCCCCAAGAACCATTGGTTCTTATCATCTAAGCAGTCACTGAACTATCTCTCTCTCTCTCTCTCTCTCTCTCTCTCTCTATATATATATATATATATATATATATATATATATATATATACATATATATACACACACACACACACACACACACACACACACACACACACACACACACCTGGCTCACCTCAGTTAGAGTGTGAGCTCCTTAAGAAGAGGTATTTTCTTGATTTCCTATCTATAGCCAAAGTAGTTAGAACAGAGGTTGGCATTTAATTAAACTGCTTTTTCATTCCTTCATTTATTCATACTTTTTAGAAAATATAGTTTGTAGAAACTAGAATATACTCTAGGTAGATATTATTAATTATTTTAAGGAAAACTCCATTAATTTCTATGTTCTTTAGTGTTCTTAATAGGAATGAATATTGTATTTTGTAAAAGGCTTTTTCTGCATCTATTGAGATAATCATGTGATTTTTGTTGCTTTTGTTATTGATGTAGTCAATTATGCTGGTGGTCTTCCTAATATTGAACCAGTCCTCCATTCCTGATATAAATCCTTGTTGGTTATAATGTATGATTCTTATATTGCTGTAATCTCCTTGTTAATATCTTATTTAAAATTTTTGCATCAATATTCTTTAGTAAAATTGCTCTATAATTCTCTTTCTCTGTTTTTGCTTTTCCTGGTTTAGGTATCAGTATCATATTTGTATTATAAAAGGAGTAGAAATTACGATGTATTCAGGAAGAATGTTATTGATACTAAGTATTAATGATACTAATTATCATCTTGAGAAAATGTCCTGGCTTTTTTTCTTAAACCATTGACCATATTAAAACACTAATAGTATCAGGTCAGACAATTGCCGATTGTAATCCTATCTTGTTTACATTATTATTACCTTTGTTTTCTTTTTTTTTAAGTGAATAGTATTTCCACACCCTCTGACAAAACAGCTGGCACTGTGATGTATAGTCATCTTGGCAAACAGCTCCTGGACCCTTTGGTTGGCAGTGCTTTGGCAGAAGTAGTGAGAAGCATCAAAGCAGTGCCAACATTCATTTGTTTGTTTTCAGGGTACTTTCAGTATTGATTAGAGAATACAATTATTGGGTAAACAAAGATTTGAAATAAAAACAAAATAACTACCTTATGAAAGCAAAATTACATATCTATTGATTTCTTGAAATGTCAGTTGGAAAGACAGATCTTTGGCTGAGTTCTATTTTTTATGTACTTTCTATCATTTTCCTTCTTTGAAAATGATGTTTTAACTTTTGAGGTCTGATATATTTGTAGAATTATGGAGTGATAACATTAGAAGAAAATTTAGATGGCATCTTGTTCTATAAATACCTGAAAAAAGAGAATAGACCTCTTCTATAATTTTGGTTTAAGATGATGGGTTGCATTACATAGTTTCTCCCTTTGTACAATTGTCTTTCCAACATAATAAGATCATATGGTACTTTAAAGGGTACAAATTATGTCTTTCATGGCAATCTTATGCAATAGATTTTAGAATTGTGTGGCAGAGCTAAGAAAACTTTTCTTTTGTGATTTCCCCTCAGCTGAACTTTCCTGTTACTATTGAGGATACAGCCATCCTTCCAAACAACTAGGCTCACGATCCAGGTGTCATCTTCAACTTTTCAATCTCATTTCCTGATGTATCCCAAACATTAACAAATCAAATCATTTCTACTTTCAAAAGCCTCCTTTATATATCCTTTTCCTTCCCATTACACTGGCCCCACAGTTCATACCTTTATCAGCTCTTACTCACAGTAGCCTACTATTTGATCTTCCTGCATCATCTCAACCCACTCTGATGTATCCTCAACCACTACCAAAGTCATTTTCCTAAGGCATAGGTTTGACTATTTCATTTTTTCTCCATTATTCAAAAAACTCCAGTTCCCTATTATTTCCAGAATTAAATGCAAGGTATCCCATCTTTGACCCTCCAGATTACTTTACATTTATACTGTATATATAATGTATACACTATTCTTTGCATTTTGTCTTACCTATTAGAATATGAGCCCAGATCATATTTTTATCTTTCTTTGTATCTCCAGAGCTTGGCACTGGCATGTACACATGCTTAGTAAAATTTTGTTAACACAGAAATTCTATCTTTGACAAACACATCAGGATAACAAGTATCTGGTCAAAGATGATCTAGTCCTGGCAGCACTGCAGAGTACCCATATTATATTTGCTAATCCTGCTTTTTTTTCATACTGATATGAAATAGAAGGGTCTGTTTTTCCCATTCAGATTATACTCGGACTTCTGATGACTTGTTTCCTATCCACTTTCTGTATGCTAAAGAAATGTTCTTTTGCTTGGCTCATAAGTTAGAACTGAATTCGTTCAAAAAAACTCAGTAGACTTGTACATTCCAGTTGTCCCTGAAGTATAGAAATGCCTCTTTGAATTCTAAAGGGTGGGTTAGGGTACATAACCTTTTTCTTCTAGGTTGTCTGGTGATTGCATAACCCCCCCAAAAAAACCTGCATCTTGGGTGGAAAAAATTTCCCCCTATTTTGGTCATTTTCCTTTTGTAGAGAGCTTTGTGAGATGTTAAGACATTCATTCCAGGGTTTTCTTGGATACAAAGCCTGTGGGGACTACAGCCCTGAAGAATGATCCTCCACCAGGTTGTGGATCAATGGCAGCCACGAAATCAATTCCTGTAAGCAAGAAGGCAATTCTATCTGCCAGTTATTTCATATTTAGTAGTGAATTTGGCGTATCAAATGCTTTGTAAGTTTTAGCCCCAATCTTCTCAGTAATCGAGGAACAGAGGGAAGGTATGCTTGTATTTCTCTTCTTGCTACGTCTTCTCAGTACTTACCATCTTAGGGGTTGTAAAGATCAAATGAGGTATTTATCAAGCACTTAACACAATACATGTTTAATAAATGCCTATTCCCTTCTCCTCAAATATATATCCTTTCTTAAAAAGTTAATTGATATTAGATACATAGTAATGGCACCACAGAGATAACCAACCAGTGATATTGGGGCACTAATCATTGGATAGGTGATATTTAGGAAGAATTCACTGAAACAGGAACTTAAGATGATAGCATTAAAAAGACAGCTTTACCCCTCAGAAGTACCCCTAGAAACTTTAGGAGACTAGATGTCCTCTACCAGGAAATTTGAGTGGTATTTGGGAAAGTGATTCTCAGTCTTATAAAGCTGTTTGCCAGGCTATGGTTTTCTTTCTTTGACTTTTGTAACTGTAAATGCTATCCTTACTCACCCAAAGAAATATAAATGAAATAATATAACTTGCTAAAGAACATATATACATTTATGCATAGCTATATTAATAATTGAGAAAATGTGAGGATGGCCATGCATAAGAAGTTTATTACAACTTCTTTCCTGCAATCTGCATTTCCTTTCATATGCAGAATCCTGAGGGAAGATAAGAGAGGATATAGCACTTCCATAAGAACTTGGATTTTCATTTGAGAGAATAACTCAAGACCAGTCTCTTGGTGTTCCTCCTGAACTCACTGGGAAGATTTATGTTCATATAAATTTGCATGTGTTCTGGAAGTGTTAATTAACCCCCTGCTTTTTTTATTTCATCCCTAAAACCAATTCTGAATCACAGAACTTGAAATTTGGAAGGAATCTCAGGGGCTTTATATTACAACTCAAACACAAAAGGAATTTATCCTTTCCACCTCTCAAATATTGCTTTCAAATTTTGACCTAGGATTATCCAAACCTACGAGAAAGTCTTTACCTCTTTGTGCAACAATAAAATTATAAATAAAATTATAGCTAAAGGGTATATATAGATCACATGGCCCCAATATAACCTAACATCCTGGAGAGATTATACATATTCCCCTTATTAGCTACTCTTAAGTAAATTAAGAGATAGTTCTCTTTTATGTTTTTATCAAGCCCCCAAAATAATTATTCCATTCAAAGATGTGTGACCATAGGCTAGTCAATCTTAACCTTTTGTAGCCTTCAGTTTCCTTATCTATAAAATTAGAGGACTGATAATCAGACAGTAAACATTTATGAAGGTTTACTACTCTTTGCATCTATTTCTAAGCACTAACAGAAAACAGCTCTGTCTTACCCTGGGTGATCATCCCTAAGGGAACCAAGAAGGAAAGTGTTTAATGTACAAATCTTTTCATTGCTGTTAAATGAACTGTACTACAAGCTCCATCTTCAAAGGACTTGAAATTTAGCTGTCAGGGAAATGAATAATTGGGGAAAAGTCATCAATAAGGTCTTCGCACAATGGTGTAATCAGACCACTCACATAATTGGGGCCTTTCTCCCTTACTTTCCGCTTTAACCAAAAGTGTGGGAAGATACAAGAGAATGTCAGGGCATTGTGGGAAGAACAGGCTAGCTGATTAAAATCCAAATAAGGCCATCCTTCTTGTTAATTCTAATAAGCTAAGTAGGACAAATGCACCATTTGTAAATGTGATGGAAAGAAGCTCCTAATGAAGAAAGTGACTGTAAAGAGTTTTTCACATCAAAATAGGTCACAGTCTCCAAATCACAAGCCATCCTCAGTAGGTGTAACTACAAGTTAGGAGCTTTAGCTTAAAGACTATACCCTTCTCCCAAAATGATCTTTCTTTATAATAAACAATGTGGGGAATAAGCTGGAGGTTGGAGGAACAAAAAGGACGAAGAGGAAAAAGCAAGAGAAAGAAGTAATCAAAGCTTGGTTGCTGAGGAATGTACACCAAACAAAGAAAAGTGATAAAAGAGAGCAGCTGAGATGCAGGCTCCAGGGAATAATGACAAGTATAGGAAGTATCTTTCTCCATACCTGGACTTTTGATTCCATTCTGCATTTCTACCCCACTAATGATGAATAAGAAATCAGGAAGCAGTGTCCTATACTGACAAGAATATACTGGTAAATATTTAACAACCAGCTTCCCAAAATGCAGGGCATATTTTTTAACTTAACATGTTTTATTAACATTTTCTCCATCACTTTCTTAATTCCAGACAATCAATAAAACAGTAAAACTAACCCTGATTTATAGTTTGCTGATTTCCATTAACAATCATCTCTGAAAGGTCCATTGGAGCTGTCCCCAAAACACCCCTGTATATAGCCTAATAGATGATCAACACACAACAGGAAGTGATTGAGGGAAGAATCAGAAATCATGAGGCAATGACAAAATGGTGAACAAAGAAAAGTCCTGGGTCCTGAGTTACCTCAACTAACTGGACAGTTGGAAGCAACTGATAGGGAAATATAGTCTAATTTCCTGACCTGGATCAAAGGTCATCTGGACAAATATATTCATAAAGAAGAAACCCTTCTACAATATACCTTTTTTACAAGTTTTAAATGAAAACCTACTAATATTCAAAAGTGGAATGGGATTTCTCAGGAAGTAATGATAAACCTCCCTGGAGGTTTTCATGTCAGATTTGTAAGAAGGTATATTGTGGAAGGGCCTCTTGTTTATGAATGTTAGTAAGTTTATCTAGAAAGCTTAAATAGGCTTCTTTACAAAGCATTCTGCTTTCCGGAACCCAAATCTAATCCTTCTTCATAATGATAGCATTTAAAGACTGCTATAATGAAAGCTCTGAGTCTTCTCTCCAAGCTAAAAATATCTGATGCTGTCAATTAATCCTTATATGCAATAGCTTCCAGGCACTTCACCATCATAGTTGCCCTCTTTTCAATGCTCTCTATAGACTATCTAAGTTGAATTAGTCAGTCCACTAGCATTTATTAGGCATACACTATGTGCCAATTGTTGTGCTAGATGTTAAAGAGACAAAGATAGAAGTAAAATTGACCCTGTCCTCAAGGAACTAGATATAATATGTACATATAGGTAGAAGATAAATTTTTTTGTGGGGGGAGAATGTTCAGCTACTGGAATGGATTTAGTAAAAACCTCATGTAGAAAGTGGAATGTGAGCTGAATTTTCAAGATTATTAAGGATTTTAAGAGGCAGAGATGAGGAGGGAGTAAGTACATTCCAAGAATGAGGAATAATTGATGCCAAGGCACAAAAATGGGAAATGGAGTGCTGTGTACAAGAAATAAAAAGGACTGTGTTCTTGAGTAAAAGAGTATATGATAAGGCTAAAAAGGCAGATTAGGACCAAGTTGAAAAGAGATTTAAATGTGAAATAGTGGAGTCTCTATTTGATCCTAGAGACAATAGGGAACCATTGGAGTTTACTAAAGTTAAGTAGTGATAAAATTATGTTTCAGTTTTAACAACTATATGAATGGTAGATAAGAGTAGTGAGATTTGAGATAGAGAGACCAATTAGGTCCAATTACTCATCCAAGAGAGATGATGGAGGCCTGAACCAGTCTGTACAGGTTCAGAGAAGGGGGTGAATGCCCAAAATATTGTGGAAGCACAAATGACAAGATATATGGTAAATAATTAGATATGAGAGGTGAATAGAGTAAGGAGTCAGGAATAAAATCAAAGTTATGGTCCTGGGTCCTAAAAGAATTGCAGTACAGTCAACAGAAATAGGGAATTTCATTATAGGGTAATTGTTTTGGTAAGAAAAATCAAAGGTTCTGTTAATTTTATGAATTTGAAATGCCTGTGATATAACCAGCTTAAAAAGTATAATAAACAATTGGTGATGTTTATTGGAGCTCAAGAGAAAGATAAGAGAGACAAAGGAGAGAGACTGGGGCAGGGAAGGAAAGATAAAGAGACAGAGAAATATGATAATCCTAGGAATCATCTAAGTAGAGCTAATAGGATCAGTCCTCAACTTTCTCATGGATAACATTGCTAGAAAAAAAAAAGAGCAAAAGTAAAAAAAAATAATAATGTTGATACATTGAACCTATGGGAAATAGAGAGGTTATGTTCCTACAACCACCAAAAACCATAATATTTCACCAGTGATTACTGAAGGTTCAACTTTTTGGCATATAATTCTTTAAAACAAAACATTAATTCTGATAATATGTACTTTTCCTAAATCAGTGACCATGAAATAACCCATAAAATGATCTACGCAAAATAATATTGGTAACATGCATAACAGTTTTTTTTCACTGGTAATTCCCTACAATTCTGTGACCTTTTGTTCTAACATCTTATTTTTTATTAAAAATTTTGATTTTGATATCCTTTTTTATAACACTTGAAATTTATAATACCACAAATAGTACATAGCAAATAAAATTCTTAAAACTAAAATATTTTTTAACCTGAATCTTATCTTCCACTGTGTCAAATGATGACATGAAGGCATTGTACTTTGCTATAAACCTCTCTATCTTGGCTTTCTACTGAAAACTGTAAAGATAAAAATTAATGGAAAGAGTGAAAGCAAAGAAATACAAAAGGGTAAAGAAGAAATTAGCCTATCTAGCTAATTATTGCTCCAGTGCTCAACCCATCCAGGAATTGCTGACCTTCAATTAGAATGAAACTCTAGGGGGCAGCTGGGTAGCTCAGTGGAGTGAGAGTCAGGCCTAGAGATAGGAGGTCCTAGGTTCAAAGCCAGCCTCAGCCACTTCCCAGCTGTGTGACCCTGGGCAAGTCACTTGACCCCCATTGCCCACCCTTACCAATCTTCCACCTATAAGACAATACACCAAAGTACAAGGGTAAAAAAAAAAAAAAAAAAAAAAAAAAAAAAAAAAAAAAGAATGAAACTCTCTCCAGAAGACAGGAAGGGAAAGTCAGATATCCACTCATCCAAGTTCCCTCCAAGAGGCAGGTCAAGAAAATGACTCAAGCTGAAGATGATTCCTGAGGTCAACTTTCTTCCTTGAACTGACCTTCTTCTTGAAGTTGACTTCCCTCTTGAAGTCCAGCTCCTTCTTGAAGCCAAATTCCTTCTTGGAATCCACTTCCTTAGCCCCAGAAATTCAAAGCCTTTTATAGTGGCTTCTTGTTCTCATCTTCTGGAGGGGTGAATACTCACCAAAAGGGTTCACAGATTCCTGGCTGACTGAATTTCTGAGAGTGTGAATTCACTAAGTGGTTTTAAGGAGTTCCTCCACCTAGTCCAAGCCTGTGTTGATTCAATCAAAAGGTGGACAAAGAAGAGTTAATCCTGTCTTCATAAACTAGTGAGGTACTTAAATTAGCTTAACTAAAGTGTTAGCTCCAACTAGGCAAAGAGAACAAAGGATTCCCTTTCACAAGTGTAAACTCAAAGAGAACAAAGAATTTCCTTTTACAAAACCAAAGGAGATGTGGCTAGGACTTTTATTGCTGCTATCAGAAGATGAAGAAACTGGGGAGGTGTCAACATCACCTCCAATACTCTTTTGGATACTATGGGAAATTGTGAAGGGTAAACAACCTTGAAATTATTCATCAGGAACCTCTGCGTCCCTTCACTGTTTAAGATCCTTAAGGGTCTCATAGTATGTGAGCATAGCAGAGAGATATGAAGAGGCTTACTATTGAAGCTGTGATTGATGATGGAATACACATCCTTGATGTCTCTAACCAGCTGGACGATTATACCAAGCCATCCTTCAAACTTGGAAATTGAATATCACAATCGTTTTCGGTGTTTTTTTCTACTGTGTATAGTCACCAATGTAAGGGGCTGCCAATGTGAAAGTTAAAATGAAGTTAATAAAATCATGTTAATGCTAACATGTAAATGTTAAGGACTGACTGTACCTAATCTCACAGGAGCAAAAAAAAAGTCATAAAGAGAGCAAAGAAAAAGAAAGGTTTTCCTAAATTCTGATACTCAGAAAGAAACAATATTCTGTTTGTATAATAGAAAAGAACTATCGTCTCCCATCATATATTTACATTTTTGTTAAAGTCCTTATTTGTCCTCTGAAAAACACAGAATGTTAGAATGAAAAAGGTATTCAAAGGACATATTGCTTAACCCTTACCTGACCAATAATCACCTCTAATAACCACCTAGATGTGATGAGAAGACCACTGCTAAGGGCAAATCTACTACATTTTTGAGGAGCCTATTCCACTTTTAGATAGTCTGAGTTCAATTACATTCAACTCAACAAATATATATATATATACATATAGATAGATAGATAGATAGATAGATAGATAGATAGATAGATAGATATGGATAGATANATAGATAGATAGATAGATAGATAGATAGATAGATAGATAGATAGATAGATATAATCCATACAAAGTCACTGTGCTTTGTGTTAAATGGAAAATCCTCTCCCTGCTCAACCAAAGTATTTGAAATTTCCACCACCTGTCTTTTGGAGTTCTTTGCCAGCATTTTCTTTTTCTTGGACTTCTCAGCAGAATGAGGAAATGATTTCTCTCCTATTCAAGCCCCAGTGGCAATGGTAGCTCATGGCATGAATACATGGGGAAAGAAGCATTATGCTTGTATAAACAGGCATAAGACTCCATCTTAAGCCACTGTCTATATTATTTGCCTTTGTTTCCTTCTTTAAGCAAAGGTCAAAGATTCACAAGTGTAGAAAATTCACATCATAAGCCTTGGCTAAAGCCACATGAAGAGAAAGTGCCTGGGTTCTGGGTTCTAGATATATCCTCTGCGATCACACTTACCAAGGAAAAGATGACTCCTTCCTGTCAAACATAATCAATCTCTAACTGAAGCCCTGTCCCAGTTAGCAAAGCAGGACCTTGTGAGCTGCTCAGATAGCACATATCCAAGATGACTATGAAATATTTATTTAGCAGTCTCACAAATTTGTCTTTGCCTTTCAGGGGAATATAATGGGTCAATTGATATGCTTTATCCATTTTGCATCTATTTAGCATTGAACACTTTGCATTTTATACATTTGCTGTGGTAAAGGAAATAAATCATTATTCAAAGCTGGGATCTATATTATACAATGAGTACCTTTTCTAGAGGGAACCTCATTATTCTAATTTTGGGGAGAATCTGAACCTGATCCATACATAAACTTTATTTCATAGACTTCCCTATACTTGTTTCTCTTCCTTTCTTCAGAATTTCATTCTTGACATCTTCCAATCCATGCCAGGTTAACTTTCACTGCAGAATTTCAATCCATGGGCAACCATCCATCTTTTCTCTGTGTCCTTCAAAATCTGCTCTTCTCAATGCCTGACTGCTTGTCATTATGTATCAGGCTTTTTCCTTTCAGATCTAAATTTGTATTTTATGGATCAAAAACCAGGCCTTTACACATTTAAAATTGTTTGTCTTTAAATCTATTTTCTTAAAATCGACTGTGCTATTTTAATTAGAAAGATTACCTCCTCTTCCTCTCAACTAATGTAACAACAGCAAAGAACAAGACATGACCACTGATCCTAGGAAATTTTTGACATTAGATAAAGGTTGAATTTTTAAGTATCTGTACAAAAGCTTTAGAAATATTCAAGCAAGGAGTTTACATTTTTGGAAAAAAAATTATCTTAAACGTCACATTATCCATTTACTGTTGCCCAAGGTATGTATGAGAGAGTAAAGAATAGATACAATTTTAAAATTTAGATTCCTTTTCATCCACATTTAAATGTCAGTCTATGCCTTTTGTTAGAAATGTTTTCCAAATTGTTCTGTCAAAGACAGGCTAAAACATTCGAATGGTAATTCAAGGTTTTAAAATACAGTTAGGAACAACATAGGTTACATTTTCTCTAAGGAGGAAGCATTTTAAGCTTTGCTACAGCCTTCTAGTTAATCATCAGAAGATCTCTGTGAGCTAAGGCACAGAAAAGCATTATTTTCTCTCATTTTACAGCCATGAAAACAGACTTGCAAGAAAATAAGTGGCTTCCTGAAGAAGCAGCAAGGTCAGGAACAGATCCAGACTTCACTCCCATTATTAACTGAGAAGTCATATTCATTTTTGTTCATGCTATTTTTGTTTAAATTAACTGGATCAAAAAATCCATGAAAATATAATTATTTCAATAGATTCAGAAAAGGTTATTGATAAAATACAATACCCATTTATGATTTATAAAGGCATTAAAAAGAACAGATATGGAAGAACATTTTTCCAGTATGTGATAAAAAAGATTTTTTGAAGCTGAATTACTACTATTTTATTGGAGAAACATTAAGCTTTCCTAGTAACAATGGAAGTTAGTAAAGCAGCTGTGATGTTAATAGATGACATAATTTTTTAAATGTTTGGTAAAACAATGTGGAAAGAAAAAGAAGTTACGGAAATAGCATACAAAAAAAACAAGGTTAAAAGATCTATTAGCAAATGATAAAGTTATTTTAAAAATATTTAAAAAAGAAATCAAGGAAATAAATGAATTCAGCAAGATAATGGGGGTATAATAAAAATCTTTAGAAATCAGCATTTTTTTATTTATTTATATCAATATATTTATTTATATCAATAAACAGCAATCAAAAAATTGATGGAAAGAAAAAATTGTGGTCATGAATAAAAGGTTCATATATTTGGACAATAACCTACCATGATGCAAACAAAAGGTGTGTAAAAACAATTCTGAAGCAACTTTAACAAAAGATGAAGAAAATGAAGAAATAGATCATTGCAAAAAATGTCCAAGCCAATATGCTAAAGGAGCAGTATTACACAAATCAATTTATAGATTTACTTCAATGCTAATTTAAAAATCATGTGGCTTTGTAGAATATATATCTAAAAATGTGTATTTGTATTTATATAATATATTACATAATATATTAAAAATAATATAATGTGTATTATATTGTAGATATAATATAATAAATAATATAATAGATATAATTATAATATATATGAAGGAATAACCAGTCCAGAATATCAATGGAGATTATAATTTTTTAAAGTAAGGACTTTCATTGCCAAATCTCAAGATAATCACTAAAATTACCTTGTAGTAGTGTATTATTGCCTTAAAAATTGAAAAAGAGGTCATTGGAACAGAATAGATAATCTAGAATGAGAACTAAAGCTATGTATGAAACTATCTGATAAATCCAAACCAAAGAAGGAAATCATTATTCATTACAAACTCTTAGAAAAATTGAATTGCTATATAGAAAAAAAGGGATTAGAATCACATATCAAACCATATACTGCAATAAATTTCAAGTAGATCAATGATGTAAATATAAAGAGTAGCATAAAAAATCAGAAGAAAATGCAATGACATACTTATCACAATTGTGTGAAGGAGGAAAATTATTGAGAACAGGTTTAGGGAGAAATATAGTAAAATGCATTTTAGATAGAAGTTCAAGATATCAAAGTAGCATCCTAATAGCTAGATTTTTATAGTCAGCTGGCAATGAGAAACTGAAGTTCATAAAAGGGATTAATAATGTTTGAGAGGATAGGATATATATGTATATATAGATATAGATTATGCATTTTGGTCCAAATAAAATTTATATAAATTTGGGAATCATGCTAGTACAGATGATAATTTAATTAGTGGGGATGGACAGGGTCACTAAAGGAAAATATGTAAAGGGAACAAAAGGACAGTCTGGGAAAAATTGTTCAATCAGATTATTTAAAGAGCAAGATAATGATCTAGCAAGTGAGATTGAATCAGAGTTAAGACAAAAGATGAAAAGAGAGGTGGAAGTACTATATTTAGTATCCAAAAAGAGGGGATAGAAAACATTGTTGAAAACTACAGAGAGATCAAGTAGAATGAGGATTGAATAAAGATTATGGGATTTTTCACATTCCAGTTTATTGGTGATGTTACCAAATTTGGTCTATTCTGGCAACATCTTCTTCTGTTTCAAATCTGTCACTTAATATGTGAGATAGCATTGTCATTTTTGTGTCATTTTCAAATTTGAAAAGCATGCCATCCAAAAATGTTGAAGACCACAGAGTCAAGCCCAGAAATTTGAGATACTCCATTATTTATCTCCTTCCTGGCTGTCTCTTTTGGAAGAAAGTTTCAACTAATTCCATATCCACCTAATTGCATTAATGTCTAGCCCAGAGCTCTCCACTGATTCCAAAATAATATATGAAAAACTTTGTCCAATAGCTTTCTCCCAATGTACTTGTCTAAATATGCTGACTCTGAGGGATATGCATGCGTGCACACACACACACACACACACACAAATAACTATTTTTGATGAAACCAAAACCATGAAACTTTTTTAATTCCTTTAATACTATTCTTGAATTTTTCCTAGGAATTGAATTCAAGCTCACTAGCCTATTGTTTCTATTGTTTGTAATTTAAGGGTTGAATTTACTTCTATTCCATTTAACATCAATTGATACATTTGTCATTTAAAAGTACATCTTGATGATTCATTGACTTTAAATAAGTCTTGGACACATTCCTAAGTGCTATTAAAATGTTTTTGGATTAGCTGAGAGACTCAATTATATCTTCTGAGCCAATATTAAAATTATTGAGGTAGATGGAGTTGGAATTAAAATTTCAAAAGAGTAGCTAGCTGAGAGAGTGTTCTAGGAAAGTACTCAAGGAGGAAATGGTTGGCAGGGAATTGGGGAATGTATGCTTTGGATCTTGAATTTCCCATTCACTCATTGGTATCCTAGCAGCATATCTGGAATAGGCAATGACAGAATCTATACCAGGTGATAAGGACAGATTGGACAGATTGATTCTTCCTCCACAAAGATTCCAAGGGGTAGAGGGGCAGAGGAGGAACCATAGCTGAGAGGAATATATATTGAAAACTCTAGCAACAGGACCTCCAGGAGCTATGATTGACTCCTTAGCAAAAGTGTTCTCTAAGCTTAAGCCCACTTTCCCTTGGATTCTGAATATATTTGTGAGATGTATCCTAGATGTGGAAGAATAAATGTAATAATTGTGGGAAGGCCTTAAGTCAGAGTTCGGAACTTCTTGTACATTAGAGAATTCATATCGATGAAAAGCCTAATAAATGTGACAAATGTGGGATAGTCTTCAGCCAGAGTTCAAAAGTCCTTAGACATCAGAGAATTCATCCTGGCTAGAACTCTTCTCAAAGTAAAGACTATAAGAAAGCCTTTAGTCACCACTCACATCTTCAACATCAGAGAGTTCATATTGGTGAGAATAATGTAAAGAATGTGAGAAAGGATTCTGTAAACATCCAGTACACAAAGATTATATGATCATGCTAGATATAAACCAAATTTTATATACTTTTTTTGTGGGAATGTTTTGGAGGAAAATATACAATTTTCTACATCAGAAAATCCATATGGAAAATAAAGAATTTAGTTCCACAAATTTAAATATCACTCCATGATTGGGACAGAACATGTTTTTTAAGTAACACAATAACTATTTTCATTTCTTAGCCTCATTTTTATTTAATGAAAGAAGATAAACCATTCACATTTATTGTTTTTATTAACATTTTATTTTTCTTCTGGAATTTATCCCTAATTTTCTATAGGATTGATATGTTTCTTCGTATATTACAAATTTCAAACAAGGTAATGTTTTACTGTTTAAATTTCACTTTATCTAAATGCTAACATTAAAATTTAAATAGGATATCATTTTTAGAATAATCACTTGTTTTAAAACTAGGGTTTTGTGTATGATTTTCCTTCAACAATTTAAAAATCAAAATCAAGATTTTTTTTTTGTTTTTGAAACAATCAAGTCTTATTTTAATGAGAAAATTCAAACCATTACTATATACATAAGAAATAAAATTTCAGTTTATTTTCTTAAAAAAATAAAGGGAGTCATGAGTCATTTGTAAGGATTACAGAAATACTCCTAAAACTCAGAGTTATGCCTATCTAGACATTTTCTACATCCTGGAGGGAAAATTATCCAGTCTTGTTCTGGGGAAATAATATATTAGTTAATAAGTATGTGTGCACATATGTGTGTGTGTGTGTGTGTGTGTGTTAAGTTAGAGATGTCCATAATATATATGGCCTATAGTTTATATCCATTTCAAACTTTTTTTTTGGAAAAAAATCATGAAATTTTCCCTGATCCAATGTCCTTTTCCAATACTTTTCCTAACTACCACAGTTGATCATTATTCTTTATTACTTTTACTGTGTACAGCATTCTCCTGTTTCTTCTCACTTCACTTTGGTGAAATTTGGTTCTCACACTTAACTTTGCTTCACTTTTTGTCAAATCATAGAAAGCTTTCCAGGGTTTTTTTGTGATCATCTTGTTTGTCATTTCTTATAGCACAGTAGTATTTCATTACACTTAATGTGAGCTCATAATTGCTACCCATGTTTTTTTAACTTTCACTGAAGCCTAGGAGATTCTGTTCTAGATCTTTACTGTCACTCTGTATCTGTCTCCTTGCTTCGTGAGAATTTTCTGTAGACAGCATATTATGTGATTTTGGCTTTTAATTTACTTATGTCCTTTTCCATTTTTAGGTGAGTTTATTCCATCAATATTCACAGTTATGCTTACTGTGTGTTTATCTTATTTTCCTGTTTATCCTCCTTTTCCTTTCCTTTCACAAATATTTTTTTATTTCTGATTTCTCTACCACTTCCCTAAGTTCATGCAAACTGTATGACCCCCCTTTTTTACCATTTTCTCCTCCTCTTCTTATATTCCTATAGGGTAAGATAGATTTCTATAAATAACTGCATGCAGATATTATTCCCACTTTTAGCTAATCCCAATGAGAGTAAGGTACTCTTGTTTCATCAATATCTTAAATACCCTAGCTAATACTTTACCATATAGGAATGTGATCAATTTAACCCATTGAGTGCCTTGGGTTTATTCTTTTCTTTTTATCTTTTTATGCTTGAGTGTTGAATTTGATCATTTTTTCCTGCTGTATTATGGACTCATTAGCTTCCATTTGTCCAGTTCTATTTTTTAGGAACCTATTTTCATCTTTGAGGTTTTATATTTTTTTTAGAGATTGATTAATCTGTTTGAGATTTTGTATTTCCTTTTCTTATACCTTAGTTTTCTTCAGTGAGTATTTGCTCCAAGATGTGACTTTTTCTATAATTTTCTTTTCTAATTTTTCTTCTATTGGTTTATTATTTGTCTTTTGATCCTCTTTTAGAGTTCATTCAGGAATTAATTTTAAGTCTGACATCCATTCACATTTGCCTTTGAGGATTCACATATTTCCATTTTGGCATTGCTGCTAATGAGCTTACATTTTGGTCTTCCCTTTTGCTGAAATGGCTTTTTAGGGTCAAACCTTTTCTTTGTCTTTTACTCATTTTTGGAGGCTTTTTTTCATGATCTTGACTATATGTTGAGGCTCAACTCCACTTCTTGGGTGGAGAGAGTACTGTCCTGAGTTCCTCTGAGTGCTAGATGCAGTAGATTTAGCTTGATTCCACTCCTTAGCTACATGTTCCCCCTAGTGTTGTGAGCAGCAGAGTTATTCCTTCTGCTGAGAGTTCCTTCTTCCAGGTGTGCTTGCCCAATCTGATCCACAAGTACCAGTCTGATCCTGAAGCCCCTTAACATGTGCTTGCATAGGACCATTCCTCATGCTGCTCTTTCCACTGTCTTACTTCTTACTCCAGTGAGACAGGTCCTTCCTGCTGCCTCTTTCTGTTTTCTTTAGCTGAAACCCTGCTTCACTCTGTCTTCTGTTGGGTATGTTGCTCCAAAATTTTTGCTGAGGCTTTTTTTTCTGATTGTTTTGATATGGATTTTAGTGAGCTTAGAACATTTCTTACTCTGCCATCTTTGCTGATAGAAGAGAAATCAACATTGTCCTTTCCACTCCTAGCAGCATTCCTATTCTTTGATTTTCCTCTTTGATTAAACATAATGAAAATATTTTTATTATTCTTAACTTTCCTCAAAACCTACAGCTAGTTTTGAGAGTCAGTGTTCCAGATGGTGTTCCTAAAAGATAGTAAGGAAGAATTCATCCTCATTATTGTTCTCACTTCCAATTTCTACACATATTTTAAAATCAAAGTTGGTCAGTCTTTTCTAACTCCTCCTCTTCCTTCTCATGAGAATTGTTCCTCTTTTTACATTCTTGACAGGTCCTCTCTTTACTCTTTTATAAAGAATTTTAATCCATAATATCCAGCCTATCCTCCCCTGAAACTTTCAAATTTGTCTCCCTAAATTTAGAATATATAAAATACAAAAGGCTAAGTATTGTTCTCCTCTCTTTTATCACAAAATCTAATGGATCTGATGGAAGTGATCACTTCCCTACTATGGTCTCATAACTTCCACACTAGCAATCAGTTCCAAACTTTCTATTCTCTTTTTTTCCTATTTCCATAGCCTCATAATAACTTTTTAAAAAAATTATTTGGGGGCAGCTGGGTAGCTCAGTGAATTGAGAGCCAGGCCCAGAGATAGGAGGTCCTGGGTTCAAAATCTGGCCTCAGTCACTACCCAAGTATGTGACCCTGGGCCCTCATTGCCTAACCAATACACAGTATTGATTCTAAGACAGAAGGTAAGGGTTTAAAAAAAATTATCTGTTGAATTCTTTCAATATCCTCTTCATAGGTCTTTCTGACTATAATTTTCCATGTTGGTAGAAACAATTTAATTCTTAACATTTACTGGCTGTGTGATCCTGGTCAAGTCACTTAACCCTCATTGCCTAGCCTTTCCCACTCTTCTGCCTTGCAATCAATACACAGCAATGATTATAAGACAAGAAGGTAAGGTTTTACATATATATATATATATATATATATTATATATATGAACATGTTAACTATAAAGTTTTACTGGCACCTTTAGAATGATTTCAATATGTTAACTAATACTAAGGTAGCATAGATAGGCGTTAGACTGTTCCCTCCAAAGAACCCTATAAAAATGAGACCTCAAAGTCTTGACTTCCCAAGCCCTCTTCTATCTCCTTTGGGTCCACGCCACCAAGTGCTCCCAAATCTAAGCCATAGCTGGCTCTGCAAAGGATTGTCTTGCTTGTCTCCTTCCCCATCCTCTTTTCCCACTACCTTCCTGTCTCCACAATCCCATCTCTTTTCCCCAAGCCATCTGCCTCTGTACCCCTTTGGCTATTTATCTCTGTACTTTCTGTGCTGTTCGCTCCCAAACCTTCTGGGATTATTAAAGTGTGACTGATTACATCTTCATTTCCTACTTTCATTGTGGTCATTCTCAGCAAGTACCCAAAGAACTCTCGTTTCATAATTATATAAATTAATTATTAGTTGAAGCATAGATCAGCAACATTTCTGCTACTTTCACCTAAGACAATAAGGAATTAAGTCACTTCTCAGGGACAAGCAGCTAGAATATGTCAGAGTAAGGAGTTGAAGCTGAATTTTCTTGATGTTGAGAACAGCTCCCTATCATTCCCCATCTCTGACTCTCAGTGGTGAAAAAAAATATGGAAATCGCTACATTTCATTTCTCTGTTTGCATGCAATATTTCATTTTTAAAAAAGCAGGGAAAGGGGAAAACTACACAGTTTGGAATAATAACATTTCTGATTTTCTTTTAAACAATGAAAGGCTGAAATTATTCTGTTGCTTAGGAAATATTGCCCTTAGTTGCTCTATAGTCAATTAGGAGCTGACTTTTTTTACTCAAAATTGACATTATAAAAATATTATTTCATATAAATAAGAAGAATACTAGCTCAGATACAGAATATGCATGTAGATCTGTTATGCAACAATAAGTAAAATCAAACAATTTATTTCTTAGATAAATTAGCTATACATTATATTTTTTTATTCAGTTGTTTTTTCATTGTGTCCTAGTCTTTGTGAAACCATTTGTGGTTTTGTTGACAAAGATACTGGAGTGGTTTGCCATTTCCTTTTCCTATTTTACAATGCAGCATAATACTTATACTCAACACTAAATAGCAGCTTTCAAAATATTTAATGGGATAAATGTAATACTTCAGTATTTGTTCAAATCTTAACTTCTGTTCAATGAATCCTGTTTTGTAGAAATTAGAGATACATTTCTAGAAAGATTACTGAGTTATTTAAATCCTGCTCCTTTTCATCACCTCAAAGCATCAAGAAATGCTTTATATAAAAAAACAACATCAGCACCAAAAGAGAGAGAGACAGAGACAGAGACAGAGACAGAGACAGAGACAGAGACAGAGAGAAATACTAACAGTGAAACATCTACTGAATAACCAGAAGAGAGACAGAACAATGAAGTAAATCAAAAAGTTCTATATTGCCAGGAAGAAAAGAGATGATATAAAATAATAAGAGGAGAAATCTTCAAATAAATGCCATCATAACTACATCTGGATCATCAGAACCAAAACTGGAATAAATACAAGAAGCCTCAAAGTGGCTGAGAAGCATAATGAAAGAAAGAAATAAGAGATAAAGAACTATTAAAGGAGATTTCAAAAAAGGATTCAATGAGAAGGGAGAAGGGAAGGGAATAAGTATTTACATTGTGCCAACCATATTCTAGGTACTGTGCCAGGTGCTTTTAACAAATATTATCTCAATGGATTCTCACAACAAACCTTGGAGGCAAATAATATTTGTATCCTCTTTTACAATGAGGAAACTGAGGCAAACAGAGGTTTTGTGACTTTCTCATGGTCATATAGGTAGTAAGTGCATGAAGTCCAATTTGAACTCAGGTCTTCCAGAACCCAAAGCTCTTTTGACTGTGTCACCGGGTGCCTAATAGTTTAGAAGAAAAAGTTAAAAATTTTAATATGTTGAAAACACTAAAGAAAGATAAGGCCAAATATAAAATGCAATAATGCTGTCACAATAAAAATGTTAGAGAAATGATCAAAGGCAGAAAAATCAAAAGAACATTTGAGATCTTTGCAAGCTAAAGCAATTTCCTTTAAGGAGAAACTTCATTAAGACAATCTGAAAATAAAGAAGATTCATCTTATAGCCCAAGTAAATCATCTCATAAAGTGTGGAGGGGTCATCCTTTGAGTCAGTGCAAGGAGTGATCCCCAGCAATGAAAATAGATCTTTTGAAAATATTAAAGATGTTAAACCTCACTGATTTGGCTAATTTCAGAGAAAGTATTGCTATTGGTGTTGTTATAAAATTTACTATCACAAAACAAAAAGTGGGAATACCATATTTTAGACTTTCATGTAAGAAAGCTTCTCAAAAGTATTGGAAGCTGATGGCAAAATAGAGATTGATAAAACCTGTAGAAGAACTCCATCAGTCAGGAACCTAAAATTAAACTCACCCATAGATGTAATCATAAAGTCCTATAACTTCATCATTAAATATTGGCATTTGCAAGCTTCAGGAGAAGGGCCATCGCATATGGAAGAAAAGCAGTATAAATTTTTCAAAACTGTTTTGTTGACCACAAAAAAATGGTGACATAGGATATAGTAAAAAGGAAAGGAAATTCATTTGTAAATCAAGGGAAGACATTCTGCAAATATTTTTCAATTTGCCTATTTCATAATGCTTCTCACTATCTTGTATTGTGAAGTTATTTTGAACCCAAGAGTAAAAATTTACTTTTTTCCTTATTAAGTTTCACTTTAGCAGATTTGGCTAAAGGATCAAATAAGATATTTTAAAAGATATTTTTAGATTGCAACTCTGTTTAATCTATCAGGAAAATGTCATATTACTTTAGAAATTTGTCTAGGCTTAAAATTGATCTCAAACTTTCTTAAGATATCTGGCTTTTCCATTCCCCAATTGATAAATGGGCTAGAGACATGAATAGGCAATTTTCAGGTAAAGAAATCAAAAGTATCAATAAGTACATGAGAAAGTGTTCCAAATCTCTAATAATTAGAGAAATGCAAATCAAAACAACTCACACCTAGCAGATTGGCTAAAATGAAAGAAGGGGAGAGTAATGAATGTTGGAGGGGATGTGGCAAAATTGGGACATTAATGCATTGCTGGTGGAGCTGTGAACTGATCCAGCCATTCTGGCTGGCAATTTGGAATCATGCTCAACGGGCTATAAAAGAATGCCTGCCCTTTGATCCAGCCATACCATTGTTGGGTTTGTACCCCAAAGAGATCATAGATAAACAGACTTGTACGAAAATATTTATAGCTGCGCTTTTTGTGGTAGCAAAAAACTGGAAAAGGAGGGTATGTCCTTCAATTGGGGAATGGATGAACAAACTGTGGTATATGCGGGTGATGGAATACTATTGTGCTAAAAGGAATAATAAACTGGAGGAGTTCCAGGCGAACTGGAGAGACCTCCAGGAACTGATGCAGAGTGAAAGGAGCAGAGCCAGAAGAACATTGTACACAGAGACTGATATACTATGGTAAAATCGAATGTAATGGGCTTCTGTACCAGCAGCAATGCAATGACCCAGGACAATTCTGAGGGATTTATGGTAAAGAACGCTACCTATATTCAGAGGAAGAACTGCAGGAGAGGAAACATATAAGAAAAGCAACTGTTTGAATGCATGGGTCGGGGTGGACATGATTGGGGATGTGGACTCGAAACTACCACACCAATGCAACCACCAACAATTTGGAAATAGGTCTTGATCAAGGACACATGACAAAACCAGTGGAAATGTACATCGGCCATGGGTGGAGGGAGTGCGGGGGGTGAAGGGGAAAGTAGGAGCATGAATCATGTAACCATGTTAAAAATGATTATTAATAAATGTTTACATTCAAAAAAAAAGATATCTGGCTTTATAGCTAAGGAATTTTTTTTCAAAAGCTTCATCAGAAGTGTAACATTTATTTGTTTGTTTGTTTTCCCCAACACTAGAATTTACTGGACTCCTTCCAGACAATAAATAAGATAACTTATTATCACATAAAAGTAAAGAATTTAATTTGCTATCATGGAAAGAATAGAATTTTGTAGTCAGATAATATGGATGTGAATGCTGCTATGTATAACCTCTGTGACCTTAGAAAAATTGTTTAGCCTCTCTGGACTTTAGTTCATTAATCTATAAAGTGAAGGGGTTGGACTGGATAGTTGTGAAGGTTCTTTACCAATTTATTTAGGCCTATGTCTTTTCTTAGAAAGTGAAGCTGCAATAGATAGTTATCTATCAATTTAATAATGTTTAGCAATAATGAGGGCATGAGCAGACTGCTTTTTTTCCAACCCAATAGTCTGTAATTGTTATTTTAACAGATAATTGTTGTCCTCATAAATGTTGTTAGAAGGTTTCAATAATTTGATGAACTTGGGAAAAATACAAAGTACTTTAAAAATTCAAACACAGTAGGGAAGGTCATCTCCCCAGGTAATATTGTACATCCTAACTTTGCTACCTAGCTAGGATTTTCCTGATACCAATATAATAAAAATCTAATCATGTAATGCCCAATTTCTCAAAATAGTACATTATGTGAAAAGTGGATTTAAAGAGGTGTTGAGAAAAATTATTTTAAGGGAAAAGTATAAAATTTCCTTTCTTTTTAAATGTACAAGATGAAGCACTATGAAAGGTGCAAGATGACAATAATTTTAAGTTACTCTGACACAAATTCTTTTAGTTTAGGAATAATAAGATATATCCCTCTATGTTAAGTGAATATTTAGTAAACATTAAGCCAATAATACCTTTATAGAATTTGACTTGACATGTTCATTTACTGCTCTCTGCCAAGAAATAGAATAACTTTCTAAATCATGCATCACAGAAAAAAATTATTATGTAGCAATGCCTCTCACCATTTCATAAAGAGATGAGATTTGAGTCCATGCAATTTAATAATCAATTGAATCAATTTTGGGTTTATAAAAAACAACTTTCAATAGGTGTTTAACCTAGAGAAGAGAAGGCTGAGAATGGATAAAGGTAGGCTGCTGTATGAATACATTTGAAGGGCTGTCATGTGAAAGAAAAAATAAATTTGTTTTGTTTGGTTCCAAATAGTAAAATTAGAAGCAAAACAGCAAAGAGGTACATTTTGAATTGACAACAGGAAAATATTTCTAGCAATTAGAGCTATCTAAGAATAGAATGAGCCACCTTGAGAGATGTTATGTTCTCCGTAATCAAGGATTTCAAGTAGCAACTAGATGACTCCCCATTGAACATTATTATAGTGGAGATTCTTTTTTTTTTAATTGGACCTATATTAGATGACCACAAAGCTTACTTTTAACTAAAAATTCTGTGAAGTTAATATTAGACATGAAATGAAGTTAATATTTCAAATATTCCTCTTTGAGCTATACATTTTAACTTATTCATTTCAAATAATTTTTAAAATCATCTTTCCTAATTTTTCTTTAAACAATTAATTTATTATACTTTTAAAAAACAGGATATTAAATAATTTTATTTTAATTATCTAGATGTTATAGCAAAATCAGGAAAAGAATCTCATTGTTCTTTCCTTATCATTAGAGTGTTAATTTCTTTCTACTAATTCAGATTGAAAGAATGCACAGATCACCCTCTGAAAAAAGGAAAAAATAGCCCAATACTGCAAACACTAAGTGGTTAAATTTTTCAGTTAAATTCAGAAACAAGAAGTTGTGCAAGAAATTGGGAGAAAGACCTTCAAATACAAAGGAAAGGGCATTCAAAGAACCCAAGACTATTTTGCACCCACTAGAAAAAGGAGGAGGAAATGGAATAATATATTCCAAAGATCAATGGAGCTCAGGGTGACCTATCCTGCAAATCCAAGCTTAACCATGCAGGACAAAAGATGGACATACTATAATAAAG
The DNA here is from genome assembly GCF_016433145.1 of Gracilinanus agilis. Lineage (NCBI taxonomy): Eukaryota > Metazoa > Chordata > Mammalia > Didelphimorphia > Didelphidae > Gracilinanus > Gracilinanus agilis. Next base: position 261,874,072 of record NC_058130.1, read on the forward strand.
AAGAGTTTGAAGTATTTTTAGAAAGAAAACCAGGTCTAAAGAGATTATTTGCTTCTCAAACACCCCAAACAATAGAAATGCAAGAGGAGGAAATAAATGCAGCAGGCAAGGGCAATAACAGCAGCAGAGAGACAACAGGGAGATCAGTTAGACTTTTTTCTAAATGTACTGAAGATGTCAGTTGAAGGAAGAAATCTAGTAGAGGTAACACTAAAGAGGCAGACGGGCTATTATGAACAAAAGTTGGTGACTGCAAATCTCCTGATCACCGCTTCTGTTAAGGGACTACATTACAGTAGGAGAGGGTACATAAAAGAGGGATAGGGAATCTGGAGGATAGAGAAGAGTGAATGATGCACTGGGGGTCAAGGGTTGACAATGAAGAGAAGGAGATTTAATCTCAGAAAGAAAAATGGACAGCTGAGTGGATGAGGAAGAAGGGGCAAAGATTAAAAAGGGGGAAAAGAAAGAGATCTTGCTTTGGAGGTGGAAAGAGGGTTCTGCTATAGTATCCTCTTATGAGTGAACAGAGATGGTCAGGGAATAAGGTTAAGAAACTTACACTGGATGAAGCCTAGGGGTTTTGGTACTTAAATAGTCTACTTGTCTTGGAAGTTGGGAGAGGGGGAGTTGGAACCTCTGGTGACAACTAGAATCTGGAGGAGTAGGGGAGCATGGACACAGGGAGAGATTTCTAGGCAAATGTAGAAAAAAAGATCAACAAGAGGATATAGATTCACTGTGAGCTATTATATAATCAGGACTATGGTAGGGGAGAATCCTACCAGGGAGCATTATCCTTTTTGGAGACAGTAACTAGCATTGTTTTGTAAATAAGGCACAATGGAAAAGGGCATTCCATGAGGCAAGTCCTACTAGGCAATGGTGATGTCTTCTGAGATGCACAAATCCAGAGATATCTCCAGCCCAAATACCCTAACAGAATATTTGTGCCCAGCCTGTGGAAGAACCGTCTAAACTCATATTAGTCTAATTAGCCAAAGCCTCTGACTCCAATATCATGATAACACTGTTCCTCTTCAAAAACGAAGGACAAACAATAATTAGGCAGGGACAGGTAATGCTTGGAGTGGAAAAACTAGAATGGCTACCTTCAAAGCTTTGCTAGCAAAAAAAAAATAGAGAAAAAAAGCTAAATAATCATAGGATTCATGATTCACAGCATGAGGGTGTAAATAGAAAGAAAAGATGGATAAGGAAGAGAATGAGAGAAATGTTTTTTTGAAAAGGGCTACAAACATAAAATTTAAAACTCAGGAACAAAATCAGCCAAAGAAAAAGGAAGGAGGGAATTTCAAATGAAAAGAGAAAATCAGAGGTGAGGGAAAGAGAATTGGTGGGAACAGAGACACTAAAAAGATTAAAGAAAAGTAACTAAAGGAATGCAATACTGTGCTTACATAAGAAGAAGAAATTTGAAACTGAAAAGTTACTGTAAAACAATATTCATAAATCTAGGATAAGAAAGTAAGTGATCAAATAGGGAAAAATGTTTGTTTTAAATTTTTATGATTATGGTCTCATATCTGAGATATGAAAACCTTATGTGCGGTGTGTATGACATATATGTATACAACACATATATGTAAACTAATAGCCATTCCCCAATAGATAAATGTTCAAAGGATATAAAAAGATAATTCTCAAAAACTGCAGAGTATTCTATTCACAACTACCAAAAAATGCTCCAAATCATTAAGAATAAGACACATGCAAATCAAAACAAGGAAGGGGGCTCACCAAAACTTTCTAAAGTGTCAAATTTTCAAAAATGACAAAAATGGCAAGTGTCAGAGGTGACACTGGTGAAAAGGGAGAGACACAAATACATTATTGGTAGAGCTGTTAAATGGTAAAATCATTTTGTAGAACAATTTGGAATATGAAAAAAAGTGATTAAAATATTTATGCCCTTTGAACCAAAGACTCCATTATTGAATTTGTACTCCAATGAAGCAATTAATATGAAAAAAAAGTCCTCATATACTATAAAATACTTAGAACTTTTTGTGATAGCCAAAAATCTAAAACAAAATAGATATCCATCAATTAGGGAATGGCTAAACAAATTATAGGATATTATTTTACTATAAGAAATAAAAATACATGATGAGTACATAAAAGCATGGAAAAAACTATAAGAACTAATGCAGAGTGAAATACAGAGTCAAGTAAATATTATAAATGGTAATTATAATCAAGTAAATAGAAAGAACACACCAAAAACTCAAAAGTAAATATGATTTATAAAATTCAAATGAAAAGATATAAGAAGATATCCCTAACCCACCCTTTCATGTAGGTGGAGGTCCACAGGTATTTCATATTTCATATGCTTTTGGATTTTCTCAAAGTATTGATCATTTATGCTGACTTTTTTCTCTTTTTCCTTATATGAGATGACCCTCTGGGAGGGTGAGGATACTATAGTGATATAAATAACAGAATATATCAATAAAATTTTATTTTAAAAAATAAACAAAATATATTGAAATACATTGGAAAGCAGCTAGGCGGTACAGAGGATAAAGTGCTAGGTTTAAATATGGCCTCAGATATTTACTAGCTGTGTGACCCTGGGAAAGTTCTTTTAAAAAACAAACAAACAAAAACTTCTGTCTCCTTTTTCCTCAACTCTAAAATGGGGGATAATTGAAGGTCTTGTGAGGATGAAATGAGATAGTATTTTTAGCACAGTTCCTGGCACATTACAACTATATAAATGTTTTTCTCCTCCTCCTTCCCATCACAGTCAAGCCATTATAAAAATTAGTGAGTAAGTAGTTATGAAAAACGAGTATTATATGACAAACATAAAGTGCTATGGAAATGTTAAATTTTAAGAAATTGTAAGACATCATTCTATTTAATTCTGCATAGGTCCAAATCCCTTATCAGGCCTGCCTGCTTTAGGATGCAGGCAAACTTCACCTTATTTGAAAGGGTTACATTCTAATTTTACTGTGGTTTTGTTCTTAGAAAAATGGATGTGGAGACAGTGATAAGGCAGTAGATAATAGGTTCAGAGAGATTAATTGGGTGACTATAATTCAGTCTAAAGTTTCCAACTGTATTACAAAGGTTTATGAGATCATCAGAACTCTTGGAACTGAATTATATCTTCAGTAATCAGTCTCTCTTCTTTCTCCATTCCCATTTTTATCACATGTAGGAAATGCATGTTTTTGAGACCATAAAATAATTTATTGAGGACATGTAAAGGAAATCATTTAGGATTTTTTATACAAGACAGGTTAAGGGGAAATTATAATAGCATTAAACTAGCAAGGATAAAAATTACAGAGACTTGAGGGTCAATTTCCTGCTAAGCAGTTCTTTTATCAAAGACAAAAAGAAGGCAACCAGCCCATCATCAAGCATAATATATGTAGAGTAGGAAGGGATCTGAGAGGTCATTCAGAACAAACTCTTCATTTTACAGACGAGGAAACTGAGCTATATATATTAATAAGAGACTCATTCTCAAAATCATATAGTAAACTAGTATCAATAATGCGCCTTGAAATCCTGTCTCCTGACTCTAGGGACAATAGTTGCAAAGATCCAAACATACACACACACACACACACACACACACACACGCACACACACACATACACACACTTTTTTTACTTAGTCACTTTCTTATTAATTACTTAATCACTAAAATTTTGCAGAATCATATCTGACAATCCTTGGCAATCGTTCCATTTTGACTTCCAAATCTCCCTGGTGCAGAATCTCTCCCTGGCAGGTGCTTTCCCCAGATTTTGCAACCTTTAGATTTCAACTCTCCAGTCATTCCCATATCATCAGTCAAACTTGGACTTCTACTTATTTCCAGCCTATCAGCCTAACTATAGGCAAGATGTGACACTCTGCTACACAACTGGTTAAAATATATGAATTATTTGATGTATTAAAATAGTTTGGTTTATAAAAATCCCTCCCTATACTTCATGTCAAATAAAATGAACTAGTTCCATAACTCAGATAAAAATAAGCCTTCACATAGAAATGGATATATCTTACTTCAAATGGGAGCTCCGTTAATTCTAGATTTCCAGCCAAATCCAGTTTCTCCAGATTTTCACAGTCTCCTAATTCTGGAGGAATACTCTTCAGATGGTTGAAACTCACATTGAGTTCTTTCAGGTTCTTCAAATAACCTATTGCCATAAAACGTTTGCCATCAGTTGAACAAGTGTCATTTGAAAGAAACAAAATTGTTTATGAAATATTTGTATAAATCATCATTGTAGGAGTTAAAATTGAATAGTCTATAAGCAAATGAATGTGACTGCATTTTTCCTCTTGATCAAAAATTAGCTAATGATTTTTCATTAATTCATGTTATTATCTTCCCAATGAGATTATATGAACCTTCAAGGTAAGGGACAGGCTTTATACTTGTCTTGTATCCCTCCTCAGCATCAAGCACAATGTTAGTTGCACAGTAAACCCTAGAAGTATATCTAGAATGGGGCAAATGAAACTTTGTTCCAAGATACCAACACTTAAAAGACATTTAAATAAATACTTTAAATTTAAATTTAAAGTAATTTAAATAAATACTTGAAAAGATTCTGTAATTTTAAAATGCGTTATGTTTATAAATTGTCAGCCCAGCACTCTCTTTAGAAGCATGGAAGCAATTGAATTTAGGACCTAGTTAGCAAGAAAAATTAGTTCAAATACGAAGCTACCAGACAGTCACATTGTTAATAAGATCCATGTTTGGGTCTATAATAACTAATTACCTCTCTAGCTTATGTGAATTTGCCTTAATTACTTCTTGAATTATTTTCACCTCATATATTGCAAAATTGATTTGAGAGAATGTCTTATGTTACTTATTTTGAGAATGTTATTTGTTCCAGCTATAGAAACTGCTAAACATTCAGATGTTTATTGAATTGAATTGAATTTAAAAAGAACAATAAGTAACTGCATTCACCTCACTCAATTGATTTTGTTTATATTCGATAAACATTAAGCCTTATTTTGATGTAGTGGCTTCAGATTCTAGAAGCCTTGTATTCAAATCCTACCTCTGACACAGATTAGCTGTATGACACTAGACAAGTCTCTTGACCTCTCAGTTCTTCCTGCAACAACCTGAGACATTCCAACTGCAAAGTAGGTTCTCTTCTACATTGGCTGAGCAGTTTTGTTGTTACTGTTTTTAATTATTATGTACTTTGAATGAATGAGAGTCAGAGACAGAGAGAGACAGAGATTGGCTATAGATATACTAGGTGTCCCAGAAGTCTTAGCACAGTATTAAGCTTTAGTAGAAATTTTGGGGCAACCTGAAAAGGGATCAAAAATCTAATCTATATTTTCTCTTTAGATATAAGGTGAACACATTATGAAAGTCAAAATTCAGCAATTGTTATTTAGAAATATAAGCATTATGATGTAGATGCTGAGGAAAATGAAAAGTGTCCCTGCCCCCAAGGAGCTTACAGTCTAGGAGAGGGATGTCTCATACATAGATAACTAAAATTATACTAAGCTGCATAATAAATATATTAAAGAGAGTCTTTAAACTAGTAGCAAAAGGGGTAATAAGAGGAAATCTAATTTCTTTGTCCAGTTTACTTTTCATCCTATGTTCAGAACTTCACTGAAACTAGTGGGAGTTAAAATTTACAGTTAGTTAACTTCATGTTCCTGCAATATTTATGGATTTTCCAAGGACCTGTGAACTTTTAGAATTTTACAAATGTTCTCATTACCATAAAGAGAAAAAAACAAACTGCCTCACCAGGTTATTATGTATACTCAGCAGAACTTTAAGGAAATTTTACAAGGAAATATGCATTCTAGTTCGGCCTTAGATAAATATTCATAGACCTGTTTTCAAAGTCATCTCCTTGGTTCAAAATGCATCCACAAAGAACAAGGGTATCCAACTCTAAAAAAACTACTGTAGTGGACAAAATAACTGGGACAAAGCATAATAATTATATTATTGACATATAATGAAGCTTACAATTTTTATATATTTAAAATACTTTTAACATACAATACTGTAATTGGTGGCATGGTGGATATAGCATTGGGACTGAAGTTAGGAAAACCCAAGTTCAAATCCTGCCTCTAGCTAGGTGCTCCTGGGCAAGTCATTTAACCTCTATCTGCCTTACTCTATAAGGATTGTAATAGCACCTACTTTACAGGACCGTTGTGAAGATGAAACAGGATCATATCTGTAAAGCACTTTTGCACAATGCCTGGTACATAGTAGACACTTTAATAAATAATTATTTTGCCCTTCTGATGCATCTTAAAATATTATCAATTGGTTTACGTGATTTTGGTATGAGAAAGGAGTTGCAATATTTTTACATATTCTTTTATTCTTCATCATGAAATCATATATTGTTAACATATTTTTGTCATGTATCTTTAAGAGCCTAGCCTTGATTTCCATACATAGAACTTAAGTGGATGTAAATCATGTAAATTCTAAGACCAATGAAGCATATTTTTTTTTCCTTCTCTTTAATAAATTTCTTAACCTTTCATGCCAGAGGTTTCTATTATTTTTGTATCCCACTCTGGTTTCATCTGGTCAAGGCAAGATATTCTGTTAAGTTTATTATCAGTTGAAGAGCACACCCTTGATCATTGCTGTCACAAAGTGAAGCCATAACAAAATTAACTGAAATCCCATTTTGGGACAATCTGTATCTTCTCAGTTCCTCAGCTTTCTCTCCCCTCTGTTTCAAGGTCTGGAGGGTGGCATCAGATTCCTCTTAAAACTTTCCTTTAGGGAGGATTTGGATCTGAACTTCGCAGGTAATCCTCCACTTTCCATCAGTAAGTCTACATAGTTTGGATTTCACAGAACAATCTGGCCCTCTGCACTAGGTACTCGCTCGTGATCACCCCACACACACACACACATACACACACATACACTCTCAGCTTCCCTTTGTGTGTTGTCTTCCCCCCGTTAGACTGTAAGCGCCTCAAAAACAGAAATGATTTTTCTTTTTCTTATTTATAACCTGAGCACTTAAGCCCAGCACCTGACACATTATAACTACTTAATAATTGCTTATTTGAATTGTATTATATTGTATTCTACTGGACCCTTTGTCATATTGTAATTATTGTTTGTCCCAAATAATTCACACAACACCCTAACGGTATTTTTTATTATATATGTTCTAAGAAGCTTCATCATATTTACCCAGATCATTTTCTACCCAGAGAAGCTAAGTTATCATTATACTAGAAAGGGCAAATAGACTTCCTCTCTCCCCTCCCAAACGGGTTCTTCTAGGGCACGTGGAAATCCCTGAGAGAAGTCATTTCTACTGTTTCTGCTCCTGCTATGAAGACCAGCAAGGCTTCAACTGGACCTATCTTGAAAGTATATTAAAATCTTCTTTTTTAGTTAAACTGAAAATATTTAAAAAATATTTTCTCCAACCTAGAACCTTTTCCAGACTTTTCTTCTTAGGGAAGTAGATAGGATGAAAGCTGAGGTCCCAAAAGATAGATCAAAAGTCAATAATCAAACTTAACTCAGTTAGATATGATCATTGCCTCTCTAAAGTGAGTAGTGTCCTCACCCACCTATGGGCAGTATCTTCTTTTATATTCTAGGTTAAGGTATCCAGAAGATCATAGAAAGTACTTTTTCTTTCTTGAGGTGAATGGCAAGGAAGAAATCTAGAACTTCACCTAGATTTCACAGATGGATTATTATTCAGTAAAATTAATCCAAAACTACATTCTAACATATTATGACATTACCTCAAATCATCTTGGCTTAGAGAGAAATCTCTGAGGATAGGATTGGACATCTCTCCAGTGTTCACGTGAATTGGATATTGAATAATGCTAAATTAAATAAAAATTATGTCTGTCAGACTTTACCCAAAACATTTATGTATGTATGTATGTATACAAACACATACATATATTTTGTAGTATAGAGAGAGGGGTCATATAGTTTTTTCAAGCTTTGGCTGATTTCCAAAAGCAGTTAGGAGTTTGGAATCTTGAGGGAAAAAGACAGTTGATTAGGGTCTCCAATGGAGGGAGGTTGTCTGATCAGCCGAGCTGCCTCCTTACCTAGCTGTGGTATTGAAATTTAGCCTAGCTTTGATGTATTTACTTAAAAAATTATTATTTTGGATAAACCCTTTATATCTTCCTTCCCTCATATTATTTCTACCTTCCCTCCCTTGCCTTATATGTCTGTGGAGTTAATAAGGAGAGTAATTAGAGAGGAGTTCAAAATCTGTGAAGGGTTAATTGTTATTTGACAATATTAGATATAGAGAAACTAGTCAGTCATCTTTTATTCCCTTTAGATAGCAATAGCATTTTGTAAGCTGAGTCCTTACTCAAACTTCATCTTTGCCTCCCTTCCCCCACCTGAGGTTCCTGAGACATCTGATAGAGCTTTCCTCCATCCACTTTCCTGACAAATCATCCTTTAAAGATAATAAACCCTTTTGTGTTTCAACAGACCTATTAGTATAATTTGTCTGTTTGTTATTAAGAGAGGGAAGAAGAGGGAAAGAACCAACATACTCTGGGCTTGAAGGGAAGCTGCGGTATCCATCTTGAAGGAAAGTGTAACTTCAAAACAAGTCCCTTCCTGTGAAATTAACTAAACCTTGTTTGTTAATTTCAATTTAGTCTATTTCCCTCAGCCTGTGTTTGAGTCTAAGTTCCAGTCTGTAAAGCCTGCTGTTTGTCTGTTTAGTTTAATTTCTCCTCTCCCTGAAGATCTCTGTTTCCCTTCTGTGTTATACTCCTGACTTCAGTCCTATTATATCCTGAATCTCCTTAATCCCAGCCTACCTGTAACCTAGATTACTCACTTAGCAAGTCTCTGACAATCTCCTTTCAAATTCCTTATCCCACACACCTTTCCTCAAATTACCCCCATAACAATATATATATACATATGCACCCACATATAGATGTACAGATATTTCTTCAGCACTGCTTCAAAAAAAAAAGGATTGTAGGACACAATAACCAGATCTGTGAGCAAGGGTGGCAAATATTTAAAACAATATGGGAAACATGAACTCTAATTCCAAAGGTATATATATGAAACCAAACACTTTCTATGTCAGTTCCCACTATTAAAAAAGATAATAGGGGGCAGCTGGGTAGCTCAGTGGAGTGAGAGTCAGGCCTAGAGACAGGAGGTCCTAGGTTCAAACCCAGCCTCAGCCACTTCCCAGCTGTGTGACCCTGGGCAAGTCACTTGACCCCCATTGCCTACCCTCACCACTCTTCCACCTATGAGACAATACACTGAAAAGTACAAGGGTTTAAAAAAAAAGATAATATCAATTAATGGCATGTGGAATATTAGTGAGAGTTTGGTAAATCCAAATCCATCTCTCTCCCTTTTTAATCCTAAGCCTCTGCTATGCCCAGCTGAAATACACTGACTCTCTTCTGTCATCTGGTAGACATTTAGTAAAAATGGAGAGAAACAGATTTATGTAAAACGAGGGAAAAGTGTGTGGCTGTCAACAGAGGGTAATGAAAGCTAGCAGTGCGAGGTTAAGAATGTGATGGGGTAGGATCAGATTAACTGAGTTCTTTAGGCCCAGACTCTGTAAATCTGTGTTTTGCTGAAAGTTTCATTTAGCTTAAACAGGGAAAGTAAAGGTTTAGCTCAGACTCTGTGAATATTTCATTCTATTTTCAGGTTTCCCAACATATCAAGATAATTGTTTCTATTACAAGAGTAATGTGGCACAATCCATGGAGGCATTGGCTCTAATCGGAAGCTTATGTCACATTTATACCTTGGTATAAATATATGTTATATTAGGGTGGGCTGAAGATAAAGTATTTTTTAACTTCTACCCACTCAGCAATAGGAATAGAAAGTATTTACTCTAGGAATCCTACAAAACCAATTACCTTTTGAATTGTTTACACACATAAGCCATTTTATGTACTTTTTTTAATCATTCTGGCTCTTTCTACAACTGTTGCAATTTAATATCATTACATAGGCACTTTTTCCCCCTATTTTCACAATCCTTATAGGGGATAAGCTTTATTTATTTGGGGGCAACTTAATTTTCTTCCTTAATTATGACTTGGACTTCTTCTTTAAGGTCTATTTGACTCTACTGTAACATCTCCAAATTTTTCTTAATATGATCTACTAACCCCCAGAGCATTCCTCTCTCTTTTTCAAGTGACTCAATATCTGACACTTATTCTTTCTCCCCAATCCAATCCTGGCTTTATTACTTAGAAGCATCAATATATACATTTATATTCCTTCAAACATTATAACCTCCTCAAATTCCATGAGGAACTTCTAGATTCTGATCTCTAAAAATCCCCTTTCTAATCATATTTTCCTATGCTTCTATCTTCTGAAATAGTATGCTCAAATCCTGAAAACCTTTGCTCTATCTACCTATCTATCTCTTTTTCTCTTTCTTTCTCTCTCTCTCATCCATCTTTATTTTCTTTCTATCATCTATCTAGCTTTCTATCATCTATCATTTACTATCATCTATCTAGCTTCCTATCAATCATCTATTATCTATTATGTATTATCTATTTGTCTACAAATAGAAGTCAGGAATATGGCTAATCGGGGTGAAAACAATGAATTTTCACAGGGAGAAGAATTCTTTTCAGTGTTCCTTTTCTCTAATCCCTTAGTTGCCACCACTCATCTGCATATGTGACTAAATAATTTTGGAACTGAGAAACTGGGAGAAGCCAAACCTCAGTGACCCTGACAATTTGCTAGAAAAGTAAACTTTGCATGAATTATTACTAAGTATAATTTATTTCCTAGAAATTAAACAGAGAGACACATAAATTTGCTATTCCTATGTATGCTAGAAAACAGTCTCTTGTTTAGGCCCAAATCGTAAAGACCGAGAATTTCAAAAATAGAATTAAGCTTGAGGACACTAGCTATCTGAAAGTGACTCTGGTTTGTGTTTCAGAAATCTTGCCCCTTGGGACACGGATGTTCCTTCTGGAAAGTCAGTAGTCAAAACTCTGAAAGCTCAGATGGATGCTTTGTTTCCCTACTAAGTATTTTTCCCTTAATCTTTGATTTGATTTTGTTAAGGGTCCCCATTTTCTAAAAATGATGAACAGGTTAAATTTTTTTAAATGGTAGAACCTACATAAAATTATAAAGAGTGAAATGAATAGAATCAAAAGATCATTATATACAGCAATATCAATATTGTTTGAAGAATAACTTGTATATGTCCACCTCCAGAGAAAGAACTGATAAATCAAAACAAGCAAGGCATAATTATATATACTTCTTTTGTCAAATGATGCCTTCTCTAGTATAGTTAGGGGAGGGAAAGAAGGCTATATCTGGTAACTTTAATGTAATAAATAAACAAAAACTGTATGAACCCTTGGAGTCTAAAATTAAACATATGACAGATTCTATTGTTTCTATAAGGAAAAGGTAAAATATAGCTAATTATTCCAGATTAATCAAGAAGCTAGAAGTAGAGGGTAGCTCATAATATTTTTGTATACCAATACAATAACATCGAGCAGCCAATAAGTAGTAATGCCCAGCAAATACTACACTTCTCAGAGAGGGTATGCATCTGGGGAAGAATATGAACAGTGTCCCAAAAGTCTTAGTTTTAAGCTAGTAAAGATAATTAAAACCACATAAAAATTTTTTGGGACATCCTGTCTATCAGGTGAAGACAATATATCCTTTGAATACTTTATACTTAGCAGGTATTTCAAGCCATGCAAGTCTAGTGGGAAGCAGGACTTGCATAATAGTATTACCAGAAGACACTGATGACCCAATATTATGAGAGTATGAATTGTCTCTCCATGCCAAATTCCCTGGCCATACTACATGAGTTGCCCTTGTGTGGGCCCCTTCATTTGTACCATCCTGATATATTCTCTCCTTGGTGTGCCTCTCCATAGGTGTGTGTGTGTGTGTGTGTGTGTGTGTGTGTGTGTGTGTGTGTGTGTCCCCTATTCCCATTTGTAGTACATGTATATGTATATCTCAGATTTGTTAGAAAGTATGTCTCAGATTTTAGAGGAAATGTTTTATTGTTATTTGTCTTGTCTTGATAGCTATTTGCTTTAAACGAACTATATATACTGAGTGATTATTAAAGGTAAAACTATAGATAAGAGATTGGACATGTGTCCTGGGTTAGACATGGGGTAGCCTTGTCTGGAGTTTCCACAATCAAGATAGTCAAGAAGATCTCATTTCCTTTTGGCTTATTTCTCTAGAAACATATTCTTCATGGTCATCATGACCTCTAGTCCTTCTCCTCCTCCCTTTTTCTCAGTGTATTATCCCTTTTCTGGTCTTTGCTCTTTCTGTCCTTCACTGAATTAATGAATTTGACCATACACTATACTCTAACCTGAAACATCCTGCCTATAATCCATTCAGAATTGCCAAACTCGCACCATGAGTTAAATCTCCCATCTACTTTAATTATCAAACTGCCAAACATCACTACAGGAAATCACACAGTATTGCTGACTGGATCTAATAAAAATTTATGCTTTCTAATCCTAGCTAGGAATCTATTGCTTCATAGGAATCCTTTTATATCTATCTGATTGACTTTCTATCAAACTTCCCACAGTAACTATTTCAAACTATTTCTTCCTTCTTTAAGTCATAAACTTTTCCTACACTGTCCTCAGCCTTCAACTTAATTAAGAATATCAAAGTCACTGCCATTAACACATCTCTTCTGTCCCCCACCAGACCAAAACTCCTTTATATTTTCCTTTTCTTTTGCTTCAAGTTATAAGAATGAGGTTACCTTCTTCCATAACTGTGATAATAACAATAATAATAGCATTTACATATAATGTTTAAGTCTGCAAAGTGTTTAATGTTATCTCAATTGATACAACTCAATGAAGTAAATCCTCTTATTAATCCAATTTTACAGATTAAGAACTTGGGGTAAATAGAGGTTACATAACTTGCCCAGAGTCATCACATACCTACTATTTGAGACAAAATTAAATTAAAAGTCTTCCTGATTTCAAATTCAATATTCTATCCACTGTACCACCACGCTGTCTCAGTATCTCAGTATATTTTCAATATAAAATATCTCAATTTCAAAAGCTCCTCTTAGGCCTTTGATCCCATCACTTCCTATCTATCGAATCATGTATTTCACTTCAATAAAAAGTTTCTCCTCTAATTTTTATTTATTTAATTTTTATTTATTATCTTATTTATTTTTATCTTCCGACCTCATTCAATAAACTCCAATGACTATATATTACCTCTAGAGTTCAAAACAGAATCCTGTACCTGGGCTTTAATGCCCTTCTAACTTGACCCTTTCCTGTTTCTCTAGTTTTCTTACACCTTGCTCCAACCTTATTTATACTCTTTGTTTCAGTGATGAGAGGATTTTCATTTTCTGTCCCCAGTGCCTAGAATTATCTCCCTTCTTGTGTCCATCCTTGACCTCTCTGGCTTCCTTCATTGTTGTTGTTTGGTCATTTAGTCATATCTAGCACTTAATGACCCCTTGAACCATACTATCCTTGCTGGGCTATTTTTTAACCCTTACTTTCTGTCCTTGTAACAACTATAAGACTGAAAGGCAAAGGCTAGGCAAACAGAATTAAGTGACTTGCCCAGGGTCACATAATTAGGAAATATCTGAGGTCAAATTTGAACCCATACCCTCCCAACTCCAGGTCTAGCCCTCTATCCACTGTGCTCTCTAGCTAAAGGAATTTCCAACTAAATAAGCTGTATAGAAGGATGTGAGAATGCTGCTTCTCTAGTAACTAAGTAGATGGTACAAAGATTATCTGCATGGAATGGAGTGAAGCATTGTGTAAGGTGGCCAGATATAGGGGAACGTGTGAATACACCCCCTACCAGAATAGCAAAGGCTCTAGGCCAATGTTCCAAAGCTGAAAGGGTTAAGGATTGTCATGAGGATTCATCAGCAATACAACCAAAAAGATCTAGTGATATGGAAGTAGCAGCTTTGTTGTTGTTATTGTCATTTTTCAGTAATGTCTGACTATTCCTAACACCATCTGGTTTTCTTGGCAAGGACACTGGAATGGTTGGCCATTTCCATCTCCAGTTCATTTTACAGATGAGGAAACTGTGGCAACTAAGGTTGAGTAACTTGCCCAGGGTCACACAGCTAGTCAATATCTGAGATTGGATTTGATTTCAGATCTTCCTAACTCTAAGCCCAGCACTTTCTCCATTATTTCACCTAATGGCAGAGGCCAGAAAAGAGGCTAGCAAGAAAATGGAATTCTCCTCTTAGGCAAGTGCTCAGAGACCTTGGTGACCAATAAACTCCTGGAAGGATTATCCTAAAATTGTTTCCTTTCAAGTACTTAGAATAATATGTGCTTAGAAGAGACATAGTATTACTACATTGACTAAGCCATGACCAGTTCATGCATAGGAGGAAAACCTTACTCTTCTAAGCCATGGTATTATGACCTGGAGGAAAGATATTAGGCAAAGAATTAAGGGACCCCTAGCTCAATTCTTAAATAACTATATGACTTTGGCTAAGTGAATTGCTCTCTCAGGGCTTCAATTTCTTCAGTCAAAAATGAGGATAATAATGTTTGCCCTACTTACTTCAGGAGACAAAATAAGTTAATAGATGTGAAAAGTGCATTAAAAATTAAAAGACTGCTTTACAAATGTGAAGTATTTTTAAAACTCATTTATCATGTGACCATGACCAACTTTCCCTGAATATATTTTCCCCTTTATTCCATTTCTTATAAAGTAAGGACATAATTTCTAACACACTTCATAAAGCTAATATAAAAGGCACATTTTCAGTGTTATTTTAAGCCAGTAAGAATTGTTTAAGACAAATTAATGCTTAAGAATAATCATTTGAAGTAGTTTATGAATCAGGCTTAACCGAAAAGATTAAAGGAATATGTTATTAGGAAAGGAAATTGAATTTGCCATCAGAAAACTTAAATGACTATCTTAGGTCTGCTATATAAATGTGTGACTTTGAGCAAGTCACTTTCCTACTGGGACCTCAGTTGCCTTAGCTTCAAAAGACAAAATTGTTAGAGCTGATTATTAGTAGTAGTGATAATCCTGGTAGCACTTGTATAGCATGTTAAGGTATGGTAGGCATTTTATAAATACTATTTCATTTTATTTTATTCTCACACCAATCTTGGAAGGTAGGTGCTATATATAATATAATAAGGATTATATAATATAATTATATTATAGAATTGGATAATGTAATATAGCAATATTATATAATTTAATAATTGTGTGATATAAACATATTATGTAATTAGAAAATAAGTAAGTTTACTAGTCTCTTTCAGATCTAAATCTATGATCCTATATGATGGTAATGTTGTGTATTGGAACAATCACTGCACTGGGAGTCAAAAAACCTGGACTCAAAGTATTACTATTGAAGAAACAGGTTGAGGGAGGTCAAAAGATATGCCTAGAGTCACACAGATATAGAAATAATTACTATGGATATGACTGAACAAGCCTCATCACTTCTCTCTGTGTCAGTTTCCTCATCTATAAATAAGGGTGGCAATACTGCTTACTTCACTGAAATGTCAAGGGAAAGTGATGTTTAAATCATACAGTGTTATAGAAATGTAAGTTTCCTCTATGTGAGCAGCTTTTTCTTATTCATTGATGAAACTTATTTTATGTCATAAAAATTCAACTTAATATTGCTTCTGATATATTCCAGAGCTTTGCCAAGGTAAACTAAAAGGTCTCCTATTGCTGGGATTTCCATAAGAGATCCAGAAGTTCTTGGTTCTCTATATTGCTGCCTCAGATACTTTTAGTATCCATTGCATATAATAACAATAACTAATATTTATATAACATTAAAGGTTGCAAAATACTTTATAAATATTATCTTGTTTTTTCTTACAATTACCCCAGAAAGTAGGTTCTATCATTATTCCCAATTTATGGATGAGAAAACTGAGAGAGAGGTGAAATTTCTGAAACAGGATATAAACTCACAGTTAACTAATTCTAAGTGCCATGTTATATCCTCATGCCTCTTTTACATTTTACAAAAGGAAAATATTATCATGTTTCTACCTTCTTAATTATAGAACATGCTTTTTTATCTTTCATACTCAAACTTTTCTTTTTCTCTCAGAGTTACTTTTATTTTTTCTGTTATTGTTATGCAAATTGTTTTTCCTGAGTCTGTTTACTTCTTGGTCAGTTCACACAGGTCTTCCCACAATTTTCTAAAGTCCATCCTTAAATTTTAAAAAATAATTTTAAATGTATCTCCATAAATAAAAAAAGGAATGTAGAAATTAGTTTACTAAACAATTTCTATGCCTATGTAGGGATATAATGTAATTGAAACTAGAGTTAGAACCAGAGAATTCAGGTGTTAATACTGACTCTGTTAATAACTGTGTGACCGTAGGAAATCATTTCACTACTTTAGACCTCATTTTTATCATCTGCAAAATGGCTTGGATATGATTTCATGATATTTAAGATCCATTTCAATTCTAAATCCTTTGAATAGAATTACTATTTCATAGCTTAAATTCTAAAGTGACAACACAGATATCATGAAGGTCTAAAAAGAACAGCAGAGAGATGCTGTATAATGATATACTGGTCTTTGATTGCTAACTGTTTTCAGATTTTATTTGTTTTTCTTCTTTGCATCTAAGTTGGCTATATAAGGGGGATAGGACAATTGAAACTCTTCAATAACTGGGCTCATTCCTGTAGAATTTCTATTGAGCCAAGAAATGCCTCTCTGTACTCTTGCTGTTATGGACAATCAAATGTTGCTAAAAGAAATGGAAACAAAGTTTTAAAGAGAAAAATAATAATAAAACAAAACAAACAAATATATATGAGACAGAAAAGGAAAGCATAGTCCTCATCAAGATGTTAGAGAGTGTGAGAAAGATCTGCAGAGATGGAAGAAAAGGACAAAGACAGCTGAACCAGAGACCTCTCTCCTGTTGGTATGATGTTGACAGATTGATGCCTCAGTAACCATGAGCAGCAAATCCCTGACTCCTATGACACTTTGACCTTCCACTGGCTCTTACTAAATGATCTTTCCCTCCACTGACCGCTCCTGAGGCTCTTTTTTTTCTTCTCAGAGAAGCAAGCTCCCTCCTCTTCAGGGATAGCCTCAACTCTTTTAGCTTTTTCAAGGTTTTGATAGGTCATACTAATTTTTTCCCTCTTTTTCTTCTTTGTTTTTCAAAAATACTATATGTTACATGAGATGATTCACTGGGAGGGGCAAAGGAGGGTTTCTGGGGTGGGGGAAATTAGAATGATGTAAGACAAAAGACATCAATAAAAAGCTATTTAAAAAAAGAAAATGGGGTTCTATAGGAGTAGTTTAAATGGGACCAAATTCATAATGCAAAGAGTACCTTTGGAAAAGTCTGGGCTACTACTACATTCTTGGGTAGCAAAAGATGGAGAGTTTTTTTATTGCTGCCCTATCTGTAACAATTGTGAGGACCTGGTTATTAAAAGCTTCTGGGACCAGAAACTTTTTTCTGTCAAATGTCACTGTGTCATGACTTGAGACACCATCATTCATGGGCATCTATCCTTTTCCTTCCTCGAAATTGCTCCCTTGAGTGCTTGTAACCTCTCTCAGGTTCAGTTAAGACTTCTATTAAGACAAACAGTGGGTAAGTAAAATGAGTATTGAATCCATAATCTGATTAATATAAAACTTTATGCTCTGGCTTTTAAAAAAAATCCCACGTGTTCCTTCATTTGAGAGCTCTCCCATTAAAGTACTATGATTAGAATATCCCATAAAGCTTTTCTTTACTTTGTGAAACTACACAGCTTTTCTCTTTTATTTTAGGGTCATTTTAGCTGATTCATGGTAACAAAACCTTTATAAAACCCTCCACCTTCCAGTAGCCTGTCACTATATTATTTTGCCTTGGACAAAAAGTTAAGCGAGGCCAGAGAATGATCCTTGTTAACTCAGATTCTAAAATGAGTTATAATAATAAATGGCATGCTCTCCTGTCATCTAACTAAATGTTCTGCAATCTTTTGTCTGAAGTAAATTTTTGGATGTGATATATCCAGCAGAGTACTGGAACCAGTTCCAACTTGTAAGATCCAATTGTCAAAATTTCAATATGAACATTAAAGCTCAGAATTCAGAAATTTCTACAAATCAAAGCTTGATATATTGTCTTATTGTGTGCATACATTTTTTCTTTCTTCCTAGAGAGCCTAGTTGTTAAATATTTAACAACAGACCCCTGTATCACTCTATAAGTAGTGTTTGAGTTCAGCAGGAGTATAGTAGAAACTAAGAAAATGAAATCATTACCTGACTGTAAATGTGGGTGAATTTTATGGCAACAACAATAATAAATAACTGGCATTTACATAGCCATTGTAGGTTTCCAAAGTGCTTTACATTTCTATGTTCATTATCTCATTTGAGTCTCACAGCATTACTGGGTAATTAGGGATCAGATGTAGCTATAGATAAAGAAACAAGGCCCTGCCAAATACCCTGTCAATAAACAGCCTAAATCAACCAAAAAGAGGGCCAAGACTTCTTTATTGGCTTAAACCCATGACCTTTAGAAACAGTTCTACCAGATTAATATTGACTCTGTTAGAATAGCCCAAAGACTTAATATATAATTAACTTAATCATGGCTCACAGAAGACATGTTTTCGGGCAAAGAAGAATATAAAAAAGTCATTGATCCTTGTCAAAGGAAGAATCCTTTAGAAGAGAGGACCATTGTACAAGAAGACTAAAGTGGAGCGGATGTGAATTGTACCATCAACTTCTCCATTTCCGCACCTACTTCTGAAATGACTTTTTAAGGTAAAAAAAAAAAGGAAATAAAAAAGAAAGTTAAGACAATTATCCAAAATATAAATAATTATTCTGAAGATGTCAATGAATGTTTTGGTCAGTCTTGATTTTATTTACCTCTGCTCATATCTCATAAGGCAAAGAGGTTTGACTAGTCAGCTTTGTTGAGATGTGAGCCCATGTTATTGTCAGCCTATCTACCAAAGCTGCCTTTGTAGGAATAATGCAAGCGACATACAGGATTGTAAAATTTGAAGCTAGTGACGACCAAGGAGAGCATCCAACCCAACCCCCTCATTTGATAGATGAGGAAACTAAGACACAAAGAGTTTAAGTGAATTGTCTGAGGTTACAGAAATGATGAATAACAGAACTGGGATATTTTTCAATGCTAGAAAAAAATCTAATTCACTAATTATTTTTTACTAAATTCTACTAACTATATTAAAATAGAAATGCATTCTCCTTTATCATTATTTCTAATGATGGATGCAGAGTGGGAAGTCAGGTGGCAAGAGAGTGAAAAACACTCAAATCTAAAATATCTTTTGGGAGGAAACAAAAGGGAAAATGTTTGATTTCAAAACTTATAATTGGAAAGGGCTAATAGTCCTGCTGGTGACCAAGTATAACAAAGTCAGGTTCCCCACATTCAGTTCTGTCTGCCTGTCTCAATTTGGAACAGTGTATATCCACCAGTCTAGAGGCACTCAGCACAGACTGCCAATTGTTATAATACATTCCAGGCTTCAGGCCTTTTTACAAGCAACAGATTCACATTGAGCAGCAGGCACAATGGGATCCTATTATCTCTACTACTATTTGAAAATTAATGTAGCTTTGTGAAACAGGGGCATTCAACCCCAGTGGTCATCTTTGCTTGATCCAAGGCTATTAAAAAAGAATATACTGTTCACATAGAAGAGTATGCAGACACACAGATAAGATCATCTGGTAAACACTCCCTTCAGGTTGATTTCCTTTAGGAAATGGAGTTTGTTTTCTAAACCTCAATTTGAACATTGGCTTGGGCAGCAAGAGAGGTTAGCTCATTAAAGGATGTCTTACTTGTAGTACATGCGCCTGAAGGACTGCAGGGAAAATAATGTATCCCTCTGCTGTGGCTGCTCATTTGTTTGCTTTGTTTTGTGTTATTGGGGTGGGGGAGAGGAAACAACTGGGTATATGAGTTCAGTGGAAGAATGATTTCTATGTAAAAGCAAAATTCCATTTGAAGCTCTGATTCCTAAAAATATTTCTTTTCATGTTCTTTCCAAAATGATCAGGAAAAGGAGTATAGAGAATCTAGAGGTAAATTCCTATCTGTCAGTTCATTTAAAGATTTATCTGTCTGTCAGTTGTTCTCTTTTCCCAACATAAACCTAAACCAGGGCTTCTTAACTTTTATTATGTCATAGACTTCTTTAACAATCTAGTGAAATCCTCTTTAGAATAATGTTTTTAAATGGATAAAATAAATACACAGGAGTCTGAAATAGTTATCTATCTAGCTAGTGATATAGTTTATGCATATATGTTTTATGTGTATACAACGAACATATTTTGCATGTATAACTCAAATATATGTTGTGCGTGAGCACATGTGTGTATGTGCATAAATTCAGAGATCCACTGAAATCTCTCCAGGCTCCTTAAGCCAAAGGTATTCTAGAACCAGCTCAAGCTGGCAAGAGAAAGGTGAACCTTAATTATTTTAGTTTTGAGTATTTACAGCTTTGAACCATTTCAAACATTTCAAATCAAGGTTTAATTTATTATTTTGTTGATTATTTAGAAGTGAGAAGGTAATGGAAAGATATTATTATAACTTGCATTATGTATTCTTCTATTTCAGAATTCTGCTTTTCAGATAACCTTGTTGAAGATTTCCTAACATGACCTTCCCTTAGGGGGACCCCAGGTCAAGAATGTCTGGTCTCAACTATTAGCACTCTCTCATTCAGTGATGGACTTGCCACACCTGCATTGCCCTCCCAGTTAGGTACATCTGTGTCAAGCTGCTCAGCCCCAAAACAACAATATCACCCCTTCCAACAGTCAAAAGGTTAGGCAGAGATTATGGCTTACTTGTTTTTGAGCCTTGGTGTACAACAGGCAGGCACAAACTGTTTTATCTACCAGAGATCTGGCTCATTGATGTCCTCTTCAGGAAGACCAGAAGTGATTCGTTTGACCCTACCTCTCCTCTGTTGCCTTATAAAAGTATTAGTCTCCTAAGTAATTTAAAAGGACTTTCCTATGGAGTATTAAATGGGTGTATATGAGGGATATATATAAATATGAAGAACAGTTTACAGTAACAAATAAAAAGGTTAATAATTTCACAACTTAAAAAGATTCCTATGGGTGTACTGGTTCTTAAGACCAACTCTACTATATCTGCTTATATTTGTTAACTTTTATTCTGTAACTTCCTGACTACTCTTAACTTTGATGTCAGCTTAGTTAAGTTTTATTGCTGGGATTTGGCTGGCCGGGGCTGTTATTTTCAGGTCCCTAGAAGACTCTGGGCATCAATTTTGGGGCATAGGAGTCTGGAATGTAGGCAAGAATTGCCTCGAAGTAGCAGAGTTTCTCTGGAAAACCTTGCATTAAGATAACAGGAATTAGCAGATCTAGGGGAAATTACTCTATATCATGTTGTTAAGACACTATTCAACTTGTCAGTTTTTAAAATGGTCCCAGAAAGTGATGGGGACCTACAAAGACCATCAATTGGAACCATCTATTAACTATAGAAGTGAGACTCCTTGATAATCAGAAAGGAAGAAATTATGGCCAATTATCTAACAAACTTTAAGGAAAAGAAAGTACTTACCAGTTGTAAAAAGATCTGTCAGAGCCAGGTGATAGCTCAGAAGAAAGTATTTTGTCGAGTGAAAAATACTTGTGAAGAAACATAAAAATCTTTCCTAGGACTGAATGGACCTTCTTTGGGGAGGTGACTGGGAAGCTCCTAAGGGAGCAAATTTCTAGCTGAAGAGAATCCTAGAATATAGTAACAACCTATTACATTTAGAAATAACCAAAAGCGAGTTTGGGTCCTCTTTAAGTTCAGATGTAAGAATTCAGGACTGTAACTCTGATGAAATGATGATCTACTTATTTATTAATCAGTTCTGGTACAGATGTAAAAAGTTTGGATCTATACCTAGAAGTCTAACCTAAAAGTGCTTCAACCAAACAACTAGTGACAAGAATAACATGAAATAGTTGGAGAAATAGGGAAAGTAGCCTCAGCAAGTCAATGATACTGTTTGACCATTTGATGTATGTTTGTTTTGCATAGAATTTCCCAAGATATAGAAATTACACATTCTAATTATTGTCAGAGACTCAAATGCACCACAGTTATATCTGTTCACCATACAGAATTTTGTTATTTGAGATCTCCTCCTATAAGATCGGATCTTCTCTGGTATTCTGATTCATCAGTACTCTGTGCATTTCTGAAGGAGGATTGTTGGGGCCACATAAGCAGAAAGCTCAGTTCAGACATCTCACTTCTCACCTGGCAGCAATACATTCAGATTTTTTTCGACTGACTTCTCCACCATGCACCTTGGGTCAGGAACCTTCTCTTTCCCTCCCTTCAATCTTTCATATTTTTCAGGTTCCTTTGATGTGTTGTTTCCCCTCATTAGATTATAACCTCCTTGGGAAGAGGGATTGACTTTACTTTTTCATATTTGGTCCCCAGCACTTAGCACAGTGCCTGGCACCTACTAGATACTTAATCATGTTAATTCACTGACTGACTTTATTTTCATATAAACTAATTATTATGCCTGCATTATCATTAGAAAAAAATTCTTGACATTGCTCTTCCTAGATTTTAAATTGCATTCTCGACTCTTTTTCATTCTTTATATACTATAAACAAGCATCTACAATTATAAAATGTACATGTAATATGTTCTATGGGTGTCACTGAAATAGCATGTCTTGTGGTGCTTTGAATTGTGCTGTGCCTGTTTTTAATGTAAGTTGTAACTAGTCGATGATTGTGATGTTGTGATAGCCATTACTTTTATGATGGGTGCTGGAAGTTATGTTATTAATGTAAATTAACATTTACAAATTTCAAGGGTACTCTAGGAACTGCAAAATTTTGGTTCCAGGAAGGAATATAGCCCTGAGTTACCAAGATCCATGATAACAGAGACTTTAGAAGGCACCCCCAGAATCACAAGAACTTTCCTAGGATATAAAGAATCTTGGGATTTGTATTTTCAGTCATCCAAAAAAGTTTGGTTTTCTTAGTAATTCTTGTAGTCTTCAGGGGGAAAACTTCTGCAAAAGTTTTGGGAATTCAGAAATCAGAAGCAGAGAGGTGAAAAGCCAGTCACAAACAGATGAGAATGAAAATGAGACTTGAGCAAATGGACTCACAAGCCCAATGTGGAAAGGGGACAAGATAGGGGATGGTAAACATGGACTGAAACTGAGAGCAGGGCCAAAGCAAAATATTTGTCAGTTGGTAAAAAAAAAAATCTAGCCAACAGCTCCTTTCTCTGAGAATGTTTAGAAAATTCCCTCTCAGAATTCAAATCTCAATTGCATTCATTAGCAATTCCCCCTCAGACTAACTATTAGAAAGGGGGAGTAGAAGAGAAAAGGGAATTTTAGGATGAGTCCATCACAACTAAACATACTTTGAAAGTTTATCAATATTTTTGTTGCTTGATATTGCATGACCATCAATGGTAAATTACTTTAAAACTATAAATTCACTATACAGTATTGTGTTAAGAAAAACTAGACTATGGGAAAAGACATTTCTCCAATTTTATTTTAAGGTAGTGATTTGGCAATTAGAGCAAGAGTTCCACCATTTTACCAATTTATTGATATTATTCTTAGGCTAGTCATTAGACTGCCTTTGAAACTCAAGAGAAAGAGAATAAGGAAGCAATTCAGTAGCAGAAACGAGTTGGGGCTACTGTTAATAAATATACCCATGTATATATCATTCGCCCAGAGCCTACACTGCTGTAGAGGAGGAGGGCATAAAAAGATTTTTTTTATCCAAAATTAAATGCAATTTCTGCAAAGCAATTTCTGGGAAGAGAAGATGAATAACTGGAGAGATCAGGATAGGTTTCCTATAGGAGGTGGTGCTGAAGTTGAGTTCTGAAGTAAAGTAAATGTTATGAGCAACTAGAATATTCATCTGCCTGACTTCAAATATGAC
Organism: Gracilinanus agilis; assembly: GCF_016433145.1. Classification (NCBI taxonomy): domain Eukaryota; kingdom Metazoa; phylum Chordata; class Mammalia; order Didelphimorphia; family Didelphidae; genus Gracilinanus; species Gracilinanus agilis. The sequence goes on from NC_058130.1 coordinate 261,898,186, forward strand.
CTCAGATTCTTATTAGCTGTGTGACCTTGGGCAAGTCACTTTACTCTGCTTGTCTCAGTTTCCTTATCTATAAAATGAACTGGAGAAAAGAATGGCAAATTCTTGTAGCATCTTTGCCAAGAAAACCCCAAATGGAGTCCTAAAAAGTCAGAGAAGGATGAAAAATGACTGCACCACAAATATTATAAGGCAGAAGTGAGAAGGTAGTGCATTTCACACAACTTCCAACTCTATGCTTTTGTTCTATCCCCGCCCCCCACCCATGCCTGGAATACTCTCTTCCTCATATCCACCTCTCAGAAACTATTTTCTTTCCATATTCACCTCAAATGTCATCTTTGCATGAAGATTTATTCAGTCTACCCAGCTACGAGTACCTTCTGCTTAAAGGATACCTACCATCTACTCTGTATATATCATATATATATATACATATATATGTATATGAAGCATATATTATATATGTAAATATCCAGCTATTCTTTCTGTTTTTCTTTTCTTAAAATTTGCTACATACAACACATACCAACATATGTTATACATGTGTGTATATTGTTGTATATATTTATATCATTCATATATACATATATATGTATATCATACTAATATATAGTATATATGTAGTATAATGTACAATATATTATTTTATTATAAACATATTATATTTCTATTATATAAATAAATATATTACAAATATTATAAATATAAAATATTGCATTATTTTATATAGATGCCTCCATTGTAAGCTCATTGATGTCAGGGATGATTTTTCATTTGTTTTTTGTGGGGGGGCAGGGAGTGTAGAGGAAGAGTCCTAAGCATTGAGCACAGTGTCTGTTGATGATGTCAAATCCAGCACTTTTCTCATTCCATTGTATCATCTTCAGTTAATAAAAGCCTTTAAAAATGTGTATATGGCCAGATCCAGCTACTCTTTTTGTTTTCCTTTAGTGCCATGATTCTTTTCTCATAATTTGTAGCCACAGAGAAATGATTCTGATTTCAGTAATGAGTGATTTCCCTTCTATTAAGAATTTGCTCATTTTCTTATAGGAAAAAGCATTCTTAATTTACAGATGTGAAATTTTTGAGGTTTTCACATCTCTCATTTCTTGATCCCATATGATGTTTTCCAGTGTGGTTTTCATCATTTCCCTTATGCCCACCTCAGTGAAGTCATCATGAATTAAGGAGTACATTAGTTTAGTTGTAGATTTTAGATTTTCCATCTAATTTCTTTACTGTATCACCTGCAGCAGTTGTGTGTTGCATGAGGTACAATTATTTTAATATATCTATAATTTATGTAGAAGTTCATGGTTTGTGAAGTGCTTTACATATATTATTTCAGTTGATCCTCATAAAACCTGTGAATTTGGTATTAATATTATCTTCAATTTATAGATGAAGAAATTGAGGTTGAGAGGTGAAGAAACTTGTCCACAGTCACACAACTTCTTAGTGTTGGGGGCAGTATTCAAATACAAGTCTACCTGACTTAAAACTAAAACTCTATCCACTATGAAAAACTGTCTCCCTTCCATCACCTTCATGATAGACTTTTTGTCCAGCTCATAATAAGCAATTCAAGGTGAGATGAATAATTATATTATCAAATTATATTTTTGCTAACTCTTTTGATGAAACTAACTCAATTTTTTCCCTCCTTTCCAAGAAGGCATCCTTATATTTAGCTTTAATGTCTTTATTTCTTCCATTTTCACTTATAGAGAGAATAGCAATGTATATGTGATTTCTCCAATAAGAAATTACTTTTCCCCCTTTATACACAATGAACCTAGCACATACGTAGTAGACACATAAAAGAATGCTGAATTGAACTAATTGAATTTATGTGGTTTTTGATCATGGCTAAATAATTCATCACCTTCAAATGATGCAAACCTTCAGATATTTAGTCTTTCTATACTTCAAAACCAAACACAATCTACAATAGGTTCGTATATTTCTCTTCTTTTCTACCTTCTACTTATAAATATGAAAAATAATAAGGGCTGCTATAAATATAAAAATTAGTATTTTAATTAAAGCCATGTTGATAGATAAAGTCATTAGACCACGCGCTTGTAAGAATTCAAAATTGCCGCCTCCATTTTGTTACCTCTCATCTCTCCCAGAGCCTGCTAGCCAAGAGGCCACTCCCTCCTAACCCAGGAGATTTAAACTCTTCTCTGCGTGGAGACGTAGGCCTCCCCACGCCCAAAGAACTGGAACCGGAAACCCTTTGGACCATGGGAAATGTAGTTTGACAATTTCCAAGTGTCCATAGAAAATATATATACTTTTAGATAGCATCTCCCAAATTTCACTTTTACATACTCACAAACTTTTGTAGCTTCCAGTCTTATAGTACTGTGCTAAGAAAGAATGTGAATCTAAGGTTTGCCCAAAAGTTGGGGATTGGATGAAGAAGTTTGATATAAAACTATGATGAAATACTGTTGTATTGATCTCAGTGACATAATGACCAACCAGCCAAAGGATCTTTTTGTTTGCAAAAGCTTAAGTAAATCAAATCATCCCTAATACTAAGATTTGGAGTGATTTGGAGTCAGATATACCTGGGAGCAAATTCCATCTCCATTGGTTTATTTGGACTCATCAAGGAGTCCCTTAAAATCAAAGTCAAAGTCTTTTCCACTAGCAAAATCAAAGCAAAGAAATATATGAACTCTCTGCGGATGTTTGCACTAATTTTAGAGGCAGAATGATATTTTCTCAAACAAAATTGAAGCCCTAAACAAAAGATATATCCTCTAAATCTCATCACCAAGATCTCCTATGATAAGACTTTTTCACTCTCCTTGCTTCAGTTAAAAATTATACTCCTTAAAAATCACATCAGGATGACCAAGGTTCTGGGACTTCCTTTTGGTTATACCCTACATTTCAGGATACCTAATATAAAAGAGTCCATGGCCAACAGGGACAGTAAGGATGCAAACAATACAATTCTGGCCCCACTAAGAGTCTAATCTGATAAACTGTCTATGTCCTGTTATATAAAATAGGTACACTTAGTTGTGAAATTTGTGAGTTACAGCTTATTCTCTATAATGGGCAATATTACTATTACTAAAAGAAGTAATGATATTACTTTATTATAACTAAAGAAGCAATGGATTTGGAGTTGTGAGGCTTAGGATCTATCCTCAATTCATCTGTTTACTAACTGTGCAAATTTGAAGTTGGGAAAATTGATCTCAGGTTGTTTCCCAATGTTTAAATTTTTAAAAATAATAACAATAACAACAACAAACAACAACAACATGCTTATACAATCTAATGAGATTGTTGTGAAGAAAAATCTTTGTAGACACAAAAATTATGTATAAATAATTATATTAGCTGGCATTTTATTTCACTGTAAAATTGCAAGATGATTTATGATTCAGACATCCCATTTCCTGTCATCCTGCAACATTTTTGACTTGTTGAATTCTCTAGAAGCATCCATTTTGGACTTCTTTGACTTCTCTAGCATATCCCCATGATGAGTGCCTTCTCCCTGAGCCCTCTTCACTCTTCACCTTTCTTTTGTGTGTTGTCTCCCCCATTAAATTGCAGACTCCTTGGAGGCAGAAACTCTTTCTTCTTTGTACTCCCTGTGCTTAGCACAGTACCTAACACATAGTAGGCACCTACTAAATGGTTATTGACTATAGCTATGTGTATCATTTTTTTCGAGCTTTCACAACAACCCCATGAGCTACTAGTATCATTAACTTCAATTTACAAATGAGAAGACAGAGGCTCAGAAAGGTTAAAAACCTGACTATTGTGACTTAGCTAATAAGTGTTGGAGATGAGATTCATTCCCAGGTGAACCTGATTCCAAATCGAGAAATCCATTTATAACACATGGAGAGGTTATACTAAGATTATTGTTGCCATCAAACCTCTAAACAGTCATGTACCCATTTCTCAAGGAAAACAATAGGGATAATATAAATGGTCTATACAGGTAGAATATATAAATCTATAAAATTAATTTATCTACTTTCTGAAAATAGTAATCTAAAGAAAGAAGTTGAAAAGCCTTCACTAAAACAACATATAGTGATATAATTTTCTGCTCACCCCTAAGGAGACGTCAAATTGCAGTAGCTCAATCACATACCAATTTCGGTGGGAAGATATGTAATTTGGTTTTTTGGTAAATCCAGAACTCTCATTTCCTGAAAGAGCTGAATATAAGTAGGGATAGTCCGAATGAGGGTATTTTCTATGTGCCATTCTTTCAGATAGGTCTGTTCTTGGAGGGAATCTGGGAGTTCCTAAAATAGAATAAAATTATATGTATCAGAACTGTCACGTGGGTATTTGGTACTCAATGGTAATGTATAAATATACACACATATACATACAATCATGCATAGAGACAAACATGCATACATACATACATAGAGTGGCCAAATAAAAATAGTATGTTGCCAAAAGAGTTAGCAATTAAACATTTTACTACATAGCCATTTGCCAAAAAGCATCAGGAGTTTAGATGTCATTTACTTTAGTTTTGAAAACTTGTATACTTTCAAAAATGCATTGAAGGGACAATAGTTTTTTAAAATCATATGCTTGGTGAAACTAAGAAAAACTGGGGATGGGGAAGAGAGGGTGATACAGTTAAATCTGTATTTACATTATAGAAATTTAATACTTTTAATGATTTTTCCCTTAATTATAGTCATAAATCAGTAAAGAAGTTTTTTATAATTTTGTTGTGTTTTCCTCAATATTATTAAATATCCCTACTGGCTATTGTGAAAATAGCTCCAAACAGCAGAGAGAGGTTGACTTTACAAAGCACTTATAATCAAAGAAGACTAGAAAGTCAAGTGATCTGGGCTCTAATTCTAGAAGACAGATAATTAACTGGAGAAAAGCAATTTTATTATGGAGATCTTTGTGACCAAGTAGGGCCACTAATTTCCACTCCTAGGAATCAACCAAAAACTATTATCTTTTTTATTCCTACTCCTTCTATTGGTGAATCACCAACTGCTTAAATATAAACCAGATCCTTCCCCAACCCTGACTTCCCATTTTCCTATCCTGATTCAGCTCAGTTGTTCCTTATGCCATGTCTCACTTGAGCCTCTTCTGTGTTCTCTGGAATTTTGTTCCATAAATAACAAAATTGCCTTCATTTTAGTCCTCTTCCTGTAGAATTTCTTCCATTTACTCCACCCAGAAGGAACTGTAGCCCTAGCCACTTCTCCACCATTAGCTTGCCTTTTGTAGCATGCTCTCCAACATACTGATCCTAAAGGGGGAATTGGTACACTCTTTACTCCCCAGGGCTATTTCCAGAATAACCTCCAATCACTCCATTTCTCCTTGTCTTATTCCTTCAAAAACTATTATTTGTTCTCAAAAGAATCTGCAATATCTATACTTTCAGTATTCTCCCAATATATCATTCCTGCTCTGGTCTCATTCTTCTCCCTGAATCTGAACTATTGAGGTAACCAGTTCAACTCCATTGCTCTTCTATGCTCTTGAATCTCTTGTTCTCCCTAAACCCTTATCTTCTCTAAGCTGGTACTTTATCAAATTCCAAACCTGGATAATTCCAACAGTACTCTCCCTCTGTTCCTACACTTGTGCTGCTAAATAGAGTTGGAAGAAATCAGAAAACTAAACTTAATCCACTACAAATTTAAGCATCTAATCTCAACTGAGCCCTCACTTAAGTTAGACAATTCTTTTAGAGGGAATAGACCCTTAGATGCAAAAATATTTATAGCATCATTTTTGTTGTAATAAAGAACTGGAAACAAAGCAGGTATCCATCATCTGGGAGTGGTTGATTAAATTATAACATATGAATGTAATGAAATATCCTTCTGCAGTAAGAAATGATGAAAAATCTTGGAGGACTTTTATGAATTGTGGCAGAGTGAAGTAGGCAGAACCAGTGGAGTAGTTTATGCATGTTTATCACATTGTAAAAGAAAACGACTGAAATTTTTAAGAGCTATGATCAATGTAAAGAATAATTATGAGCACAGAAAACTGATGAAATTTCCTATTTCTTGGCAAAAATTATGGAATTGGACATAAATTTTCAGACACAGCTAGTGTATACATTTGTTTTATATGATGCTATTTATTTTTATAAGGCAGGGCTTTATTTTAAGGCATAAGAGAGTTGAAACTGAGGTAATATTTTTTAAAAAGGAGAGGCAGCTAGTTAGCTCAGTGGATTGAGAGCTGTACCTAGAGATGAGCTCCTGGGCTCCTGGGTTCAAATATAGCCTAATACACTTTCTAGTTGTGTGACCATAGGCAAGTAATAATCCCCATTGCCTAGCCCTTACCTCTCTTCTGCCTTAGAAACAATATACAATATTAATTCTAAGATGGAAGGTGAGGTTTTAAAAAAAAATAAGGAAATGAATGTGTCAATGGATCAATAAAGGTAAACCAAAAGAAGCAAAAAAGAAGGAATTTCAGATAGGAATACATACAAGTATCAAACAAAAAACTATGTGGGACAACGATTCATATTTTCAAACTTAGTTCTTTTTTTCTCTGTACTTCTTTTATTGAAAATGTTTGTCTTTGTTGATCTTTCTCAAGTTCATCATAATAAAATGGAAAAATTAAGAAAAGATAATCATTTTATCTTCTCTAATTAATTTTCTCCATTTCCAATAGAATTTGCTTCAAACTTTCTCTTTCTTCCTTAATCCTTTCATGCCATCTTTTCCCACTTCCCTATTATTCAATAACTTTATTGCATATTTTATTTTAAAAATACATCTCATTCTACATCTTACTCTCATCTCTTTATCTCCACATATCTTTATATCATTCCCTATTCTGTCCTCCTTTACTTCAGTACCTGATGAAATGACCCTTCAAAATGTACCTTAATTGTGCCCCCTACTTCAGCAGATTATACCACAACCATACATTTTTTTCTCATCATCCTCAATCTCTTAATGTCTATTGATCCCTCTCTGCTAGAAATATATCTGCTCTGCAAAAACAAATAAATAGATAGATAGATAGATAGATAGATAGATAGATAGATAGATAGATAAAAAGACTCACTAATAAACAAAATAGACCCTCTATGAAGCTGTGTGTCCTTTATCTCTCCCCAGTTTTTTAGACAAATTCCTGGAAAAAGTTATCTATATTCAGTATCTCTACTTCCTCTCACCCCATCCAATATTCCAAAAACAACATTCTTCCAACAGGATGTGATCTTTTATCTTTTCAGCTCTCCCTCTTCCTGACTTGTCTTAAACCCATTCTTTCTCTATAATCCTTATCGCCACTTTCTTCTCTTTTCCCTCCTCCTTTTGTAATCTGACTCCTAATCTTATGCCTAAACTGAAAGTACTTTCTCCAAAATTACAAATGATCTCTTCAATGATTAATATATGGGTTTTTCTTATTCTTTAATACTTCTCAAACTCTCTGAAGCATTTAACACTCTTGATCATACTCTCTTGGATATGCTCTCCTCTCAGACTTTTTTATGGTACTAATTTCTCATTTCTCCTTTTACCGACATCTATCTGCTCCTTATTCTCCTTCCCTGGTTCACCTTCCATTGCATATGTCCTAACTGTTACTGTACCATAAGATTGCCATGTGCCTTCTTTTATTCTATCTCTCTCCCCTTCCATAGATAGATAGATAGATAGATAGATAGATAGATAGATAGATAGATAGATAGATAGATAGACAGGCAGATTTCTCTTATGGTAAACACATCAGCTCCCATAAATTTTATTATTCTTTCTATGCAAATTACTCCAAGACCAATATTTCTGGCCCAAATCTCTTTCTTGAGCTTAAGTCATACATTTCCAACTGCTTTTTAACCACGTCACATTGGAAGTCCCACTGGCATCTCAAGCCCAATATATTCAAAAATGATATAAACTACATACATAGATAAATGTTTAGCAACTGACTTTCCAAAAAAAGTCCATGTGGCATACTTTTAAATTCAATTTGCTTTAGCATTATTTTGACAATAATTCTTTTTAGTCTAGATATTAAAAAACAAAGTACTGACTTGTAGTATTTATTAATTTCTGAAATATACTCATTCACATAGAAAATCTAACAATTGGATCTTGTGAGCTGATTTGAGCTGGCTCAAGTATACTCCTGTTTTTTACCCCCTAACCCAAATAAATTCCTCTTCCACATCTCTATTTCTGTTGAAGACATCACAGTCTTTCTAGGCAGAACTTTGTGGCTCATCATTTGGGGAATGACAAATCAGCTGCAGTTTATTATTGTGATGGAATACTATTGTGCTATGAGAAATGATGAGCAGGATGATTTTGGAAAAATCTGGAGAGACTTATATGAACTGTTGCAAATTGAAGTGAGCAAAACCAGAAAAACATTGTACACAGGGACGGCAATAGTTTTTTTTTGGTTTTTTTGTTTTAATGAGAAACTATGTATGACCTAAGTATTCTTAGCAATGTAGTGATCCAGGACAAACACAGACTCTCATGAAAACATCATCTATATTTTGAAAAAGAATTGATGGAGTCTGAATGTATACTGAAATATCATATTTTGATTTATTTTTCTTCCTATTTTTTATTTGAGATCTCTTTCATAAAAGGCTAATATGAAAAAATGTATTACAAGGTTGCATATGTAAAATATATATATATATATATATATCAATCAGATTATTTGCCATCTCAGTAAGGGGAAGGGGAGGAGGGATGGTGAGGAGTAATGGAGAAAAGGAATTCAGAATTCAATTTTTTTAAAATGAATGTTAAAAAAATTTAGATGTCATTGGGAAAAATAAAATATTTTTTTTTAAAAAGCAAGGCAACCTCACCAGAATGAAATGAAAGCACTTAACAATTTTTGTTACTTTTTTTCCATTAAAATTTCCATTACAAGTAAAAAATAAAGTGAAAAGAAGTTTGTGGCTCTAATGTTACCCTCTCACTCATTTCATGTATCAAATGACAAATTTTGTTTTTTCTACCTCCATATTATCTTTTGTATCTAACATCATTTCTCTACTCCTCTGATTACTACTACACTAGCTTAAGCCCTCATCAACTCCTGTTGGACTGTTTAAATAGACTTCTAATTATTTTCTCTGGATCAAGTCTCAAAATTCTGCTCATACATGCCATAGTGTTTCTTCTAAAGTATAAGTCTGACCCTATCAATCCATTACTCAATAAATTATAAAAGCATTATATTACCTACTGGATCAACTCCAATGGGTTGAAAGGGTTAATACAGACTCAGAGAAATATTCTGTGCACAGGGAAAATCTGGATCAATGATTTTAATCTATAAACTTCAACATTAATTTTCTTGGGTATTCATTTTATTATTGTCTAGTAAGCAGCAAGGTCAGAGTCACTGTCCTTCATTTTTACTATATAGCTCTCAAAGCGAAATAAAACTGAAGTGCCACCTCCTACAGGAAGTCAATTCTGATCATTCTCCTTGTTGTCAGTACTCTTGCTTTGTATATATTTTGTTCAGAGGGGAAAAGTTGCAGGGATCCCCTAACAATTGAATTTTTCCAGGCCACTTGATAAAATTACAGAATACTTCTGGCAGGTAACATCAAGCATGAGATGTTAAGGTAATTGCATTTACACCATATAAAATAATATACCATCTTCAAATTCCAAATGAACCCTTTCCCCCTTATACAGTGTGTGAAATCTTGAATAACTCATACCCTGAGTGACTTTGCATTCTTCAAATCTTTGCATTCCTCATCTATAGCATAACACTTGGCACATATTATATTTAATATTAATAATATAATATTAAAAATAGCTATTATTTACATAATGCTTACTATGCACCAGATAGTGTGCTAAACACTTTTACAATTATTATTTTATTTTGTTCTCATAAAAACTCTGCAAAGCAAATACTATTATCATCTCCATTTTATATAGGAGGAAACTGAGGCAAACAGAAGTTGAATGATTTACCCAAGGTCTCATGACCAGTAAGATTCTGAGGCCAGATATTAACTGAATTCTTACTGACTCCAGGACTAGAGCTCTAATCACTATACTGCTAGGTGTCCCAATTTATTTATTTAAAATTCATTGAATGCATGGGTTAGTCAATGTAAATGATAGAATTCTGAAAGATAATACAGTCCTTAGAAGAAAAACTGCTGTAAAGTTGGCATTAATTCCACAATATTAGATCTAAAGCTTTACTGAAATCCTAGAGACATTTAGCCTGTGTATAACTCTGCAGGGCTTTTTTCTCCTTCAGATATGGACCATTTCATTTTTTGCTTCATTTTCCCACTAGGTGTACATTACAATGTAATCCATCTCATATCTTTGTCAGTTTATGACAGCTTAAAAAAATAAAATGCTTGAATTGCCTCAAGGCTGGTAATGAGAAATCTTTCCAACTTCCCATTGAATTTTTTTATGGGCTTCACAGTTTTCTGCACCCAAAAAAAATCCTTTGCTGTTCAAAGCTGTCCTTTTTTTACCCTTTTCCCCTGCTTTTTTGCCTGTCTTTATTACATTTATTTTATTTTTGCTTTATCAGGTTTATCACAATATCCTTGATCTATAATTGACAAGATATAAAAATCAATAGCTAACCTATAAATGGAAAAGGTTTATCTCTGTCATCCATTATTTCAAGAAATGGGAGTCCTAGCAGGTATTTAGAGTGATTCCTAGGCATTACAGAGTGTCTCTGTGTATTGTGCAAATACATATGAAATGAAAATGAATATGATTTTACTTTTCATACATCATTTCATCTGAGTCTTACAAGGACTCTATGAAGAAGGTACTAAAAGCATTAAGTCCATTTTACTGATGAAGAATCTGAAGCTCAGACAGGTAATGTGATTTGACTATCTATGATACATATGGCTATTGTGTTAGAGTCATGTCTTGGCTCCAAGTCTATCCTGTCTCAAGAAAAAGATAACCACTTAAGAATGGCATTTTAGCTTTAAAAATGGTGGAGTGGGGAGAGGGGGGGGGGAAGGAAGAGAGATGAAATACTGACCTGGTAGTAATATCATTTTAGAATTGTGGGACTGATGGTTCATTTCAATGATATCACATATTTGGACAGGGCAATATGTCTTTTAAAGGCCTTTTCTATTCAAGTTGTTATTAATTATTAAGAACACGTTTCTAAGAACGTTGGTAATCCTGAAGTTCCCCATCACCATTCCAACCCTTACTCAATTTCCCCTACAGCATGCTATGGCCTTTGATTATAAGAGGTACTAATGTATATTATTTCTACAATCAAAGTACAATTTGGAAGACGGGACTGACATTTGAAAAACCTAATTTTTGCTGCAGTAATAAATTATTTTATGGCAGCTGTCTTTCAAAAAAAAACTAGTTCTTAACTTTCTTTGGAAAACCCTTAATTTGTTTGATCAATTTAATTCTATAAGCATTTTAAAAGTACACATTATATGCAAGGTACTATATAAAGATAAGAACAATATAGTCCCTGCCCTCTAAAGGATTATATTATGGAGGTGGGGTGAGGTAATGGATACAGCATAGATTGAGAAAGGAGAGGGAAAATAGCAATTGGCACTATCCCATTTTGGGACTTCTGGACCCATTATTATAAATATCATTAGCAAAAAGAAACCAAAAGATTCCTATATGAGGCCTCTGGTGAGATGATAATCAAAGGGTCAAATTTTAAACTCAGTTTCAGAGCTCACATGGTCCAATTCTCCTTTGAAGAAAAAGGAAACTGAAGACCAGTGGAATGTAATTGCTTTTCCAAAGCCACATAAAAGAAGATTTGAATCTAGGTCTTGGTCCTTTAATTCCAGAGTTGTTGATGTTACTATGCTACCTCTTCAAGCTGTTTTGCCAGTTCCTAATTAGGTATGGTGTGGGAAGTAAATCAGCAATATTAAGTAACCAAAAAATATGATCACTGTCTGCAGAAATTCCTATTAAGTACACCTAAATGACCACCCAGAGTGGCCAAGAGAAAAAATTCAGAAACAGCTAGCTCCGTGGCCTTTGATTACAAGAGTTACTAATGTATATTATTTCCACAATCAAAGTACAATTTGTAAAAGTAAAATAAAACCTTCTTGTCTTTCTTCTCTTATTCCTATTTACTCCCTTCCTCACTTAACTACAAAAATGTGACTACTTTCTTTTGCATGTCAACTAACAAAGGCAACTAGTTACTTTGAAGAAAGTTTCATGTGTAAAATATATGTATGTATTTGAAATAATTAATGTAAACAAATAATTATACAATGAATTAAGTTCATCCATCCGACTGAAGCCCCAATTGAGAAAACTGGGCTAGACACCATCATTGTATTTCATTCATTATCAGATGGCAACAAAAATGCCACTATGACAATTTTTAGAATCAAAATACAAGAAGTTTCATTTCACTCAAATAAAACTAGCTCTTCCAATACCTCTGTTTCTGATACCTTTGTGACCATTCTTGTCAAGGCAAATCTCTCGACATTTGTTTTTGTTTCATTCTGTTCCTTAAACTCTGGCCCTCCCCACTCTCATCTCCATTATTTCACTAATCAGAATGCCCCCTTATATACTGCTTTCCAACACCTAAAACACATCCATATCTCCCTCATCTTTACTTGATCCTCCTGTCCCTACTAGTTATCATCCTATATCTCTTCTCCCTCTTGTGAATAAACTCCTTGAAAAATCCCTCTACAATCATCATCATCACTTTCTCTTCTCTCCCTAGATTCTGAAATAAATGCGTTGTCTAGTTTTCAAATTAATCATTCAGCTTAAACACTTCACTTCAAAGTTACTAATGATCTGTTATTGTTAGATCAAATGACCTCTTCTTCAGCGTTCTCCTTCTTGTCTCCTCTTCAGCCACTGATCAGTCATCTTCTCCAGAATGCTCTCTCTTCTAGAGGGTTTTTTGAACACCTTTCTCTGATTTCTTCACTTAACCCTTCTGTTTACTCTTTCTCAGGCTCCTTTGATGGACCTTTTTCCAGGTCATGCCCACTGACCATAAGTGTTTCCTCAAGAGTCTATCGTGGGCCCTTTTCTCCTCTTCAACTATATTAGAGATTCTTAACCTTTCAGCAGGTCTTGGATTCATTGAGCAGTTTGATGACACCTATGGACTCTTAATAATAATGTTTTTAAATGTATAAAATATAATTCTTAATTTTATAAAGGAAACTAAGTATATCAAAATGTAGTTTTAGAATATAAAAACATTAACATACCACAAATGAAGACCCTCTGCTCTAGATTGGTTCGTGATCTTTCCAGCTCCCATGGGTCCAATTATAATTTCTAGGCAGATGATTCTCAGATCTATCTAATCAGTCTTACTTTCTATACTGACCTCCAGTCTTATATATCCACATGCCTGTTGGACAAGTTGATCTGGATATCTCATAAAACATCTCAAACTCAACAACCCCCCAAAATAACTCATCCTTCCCCCAAAATCTTTGTTCTTGCCAACTTCTCTATTTCTTTTAGGGAATCACTACTCTTAAAGTTACACAGGATCTCAACCTTGGCGTCACCCTCAACTACTCATTCACACCTACCCCACATATCTCTTACCTGGTCTTGTCATTTCTAAGGTCCCAGCTTCTCTCGTATAAGCCCACTTTTCTCTACAGACAGAGCCACCAGCCTGGTGCAGGACTTATCATCGCAAGCATGAATGATTGCAGGAGCCTTCTGATAGGTTTTCCTCTCTCAATTCTCTCCCCATTCTATTCTTTTCTTCCAAATGGATCTTCCTCTTGAATTTTCTGACTTCCTTTAAGACTGAGTTCAAATCCAACCCTTTTCAAGAAGATTTTCCTGGTCCACCCCACTGCTAACATATTCAAGCTGAGATCAACACCACTTTACACTATATGTGTAAACAAGGTACACACATACTACATATATATGTGTGTGTTGTGTGTGAGTAAATATATATATATACGTATATTTGCATTTATGTTTCTGAGATGGTTTATATATTGTCTCTACTATTAGAAGATGAGCTAAATGAAGGTAAAGGACTGTAGTTTTTTACTTTCTTTGTATCCATGGTACTTAGTAGAGTGTCTGTCATATAGCAGACAATAAATGTTGACTGAGTGTTTTTGTTGGGAAAAAAATATCAATACTTTTTAACCTGAGAAAACTAACTATTCAGTTGTGTGGCATTACAAATAGCATGCCAAAATGGAAAGTGGGGTGATTTTAGAGGACTTGCCAGAATTTAACAACCACAATAATAACAATGACAATAAACACAATGATAATAATCTGCTACCAAGCCTTCTTCTGATTCCTCATTGTGGCCTGAAGGTGACCCTGGATTCTTAAGGGCTATTACAATAGAGCAAATGTTCTGACAGATTCAATCGTGGTCCTAGGTTCAATCTGGGGAAAAGTTCAAGTTCTTTCTGAACTTAATCAAGAAAAGGATTACCAAAATAGGCTAGTCAGTTGCTGATGATTACTTTGCCTATGATAACTCATGAAACAAAGTCAAATACAAAATGACACTGTCTTCCAGAGATACTGTCAGAGTAGCAAAAGAAGGGAGTGAATCACATGATATTTTAGACCATGTCTAAACTTTAACTGTTCATACTCTAAATGTGAACACTTCTGGTCCAATGATGAATCATACCTACAAATAGAGGAAATTAATTGAATCAAATTTGCCATTTTTCATATCAACTACACTAGAAGAAGTAAACTATAGTTTCTCTTTAGAGAGGTGAAGAAAGAAATAGGTTTTGTCCTGTGGCCAAAAACAACAAAAAAGATTTAGAATGTCATGAAAATCATTGCAGATTATGTATCAGCATCTATTGCTAAAGATTTTTGGTAGAGAGATTCTACAAATGATTCTTGGCAATGAGGTGGCATGGTAGATAGAGTGCCAGCTCTGGATTCAGGAAGACTCATCTTAGTGAGTTGAAACCTGGCCTCAGACACATACTAGGTGTGTGTCCTTGGACAAATCACTTAACCTTATTTGTTTCAGTTTCCTCATCTATAAAATGAGCTGAAGAAGTGGCAAATGGCAAATCATTTTAGTATCTTTAACAAGAAAATTCCAAATAAGGTAGAGAAAAGTCCAAAACAACTGAAAAAAATTATTCCACAAGTTCTCCAAAGAAGGTAAGATTAGGTTAGTAATATAACATTCTGACCTGTCTGAAGGAAACAAATGGCTATAACCAGAAATCTGCCCATCCAAGCACTAGAAAAGGTGAATAAACTTTTCCATTAGAACTATGATGTCTTATAGGGTAAAAGGAGAAAAGGATAAGTATCTACTATAGAACAGGAACTGTATTAAGAACTTTTTGTTTATTTTCTTTGGTATTTAAAATATTTAAAAATATCACAAACCTCATTTGAGATTCACAACAACTCTCCAAGATAGATGACATCATCTGCATTTTATAGATGAAGAAACTGAGACAAAGAAAAGTTAGTGACTGCCAAGAATCATATAGTTAGTAAGTATCTAAGATTTGAATTCAAATGCCTTAATGATTCCAGGCCCAATGTTCTATCCACTTCACCTTTAGGGAGGTAAGATGTGTCCTTGGTGGGTGATTTTTCACATTTTAAATAGGTCCAGAATAGATTGTTGTGACATATATATATGAAAAATGCACCTGGGCAGGTGGTGCTGTCTTGTAATGAATACTATAATTAGGCTGTGGAGGTTCAAATCTGTGATATCCAGATCCAAATAAAAATCCCCTAAGTTTTGAACTAATGTATGTGGTTTATAAAATGAACATGATGTATATAATGACAAATATGCATTTGTCATAACCATACTGAATAAGATTAACAGTTCTGACATGCGCCAGATGGTTGCCCACATTTAATTTATCATTTCAGAATCCAAATTTTAGGAGGTTCTAAGAAAAGCTATACTTCCAATAGATCAAAAGGATGTTGTGAATGATCAACATAAAGCTATAAACATACAAAACCAATCAAAGATGTATGTCTGATGACATACCATAAAATAAAAGAGTCTTATATTACTCTCTACATCTCATTATATTTTGTATGGCTCTCTCAAACCATTGGGGATTCCAATATATAAAGAATGTAGGCTTCATTAAAGGCAATCTATTATGCTCTATAGAAGCAGGTTGTTTCTCTTTTGAGAGACATTTAAAAAGGATAGAGAGATGAGGAGGGTGTTATATTGGTCAAATGGATATTTTTATACACTGCACAAACATTCATAGGGAAACTACCCAAGGAAAAGAACTGTAGTTCCAGATATGGAAACCCAAAGGAGAGCCAATCTAGTAAATATTAGTCAGCTATGTGAATACAAGTTTAAGTTTATTTAATGAAAAATATTTTTAAGGCATTCTGGGTATTGGTCTGAAAATTAAGAAAAGTGAGTGCTGTCCTGCTGCTCTGAAATCAAGTTTTCCATAGTTAAGGAGGCTGAGAAAATAGAGGTACTACCCAGGGAAAGAATTTTTTTTAGAATCCTAGCAAAAGGGAAGATAAGGTAGCTCAGTAGATCAAGAATCAGTACTGGAGTCAGGATATCCTGGGTTCAAATCAAAGTAGCAGACACTTCCTACCTATGTGACCCTGGGCAATTCACTTAACCCCAATTGCCTAGCCTTACCACTCTTCTGTCTTAGAACTGATATTTGATATAAATTCTAAGACAGAAGGTAAGGTTTTAATAAATAAAAAATTCCCCAAAATAAAATTTTAAAACAAAATAATGCCTACCAATTTATTATCAATATTCAGGGGATGATAGTCCAATTAGTACAGAAAAATAAAATATATAAAATATGGAATTATTTTATGGGTCAAAGCATGTTTTGCTACACCAATGTGCTTTGGGGCATTTTAGGCAGCCACATTTAGTTTTATTACTTTATAGACTATCCATATTCCACGGATGGGTATCATTCTTACAAAAATTCTTCAGTGGTATGAAAACCATTTATGACAACAGCCTCTAAAGAAAAGAAACAAAAAAGACAATATTAATACTATCTATGCTGGAGGTACTGTGTGCAGCAAAGAGCAAAGGAAAACTTGAAAAGGGACATAAACAGACTTTTTGATGGATGGAATATTTATAGTGACAAGGGTTATGACTGGCGTTCAATAGATTGCTCATAAACTGAAGAATTTTGACAGAGCAGAGATTACAGAGACTTTTTACCCAAAAGAGCTATATAAATATAAAGCTCAGTCTGGACCCTGTTTTCAGAATAGAAAAACATCCCTCAGAATCATGGGCAGAAAAACTGTTATGGTCAAATGAGAAAGATGGTTTAACAGTTGGAATAAGAAAATATCAATCCAATCTAAAGGATTTCTAGTATTAGGAAGTGGGAAAAGTTTACCAAGGGATAAATTATATCTAATTTCATCATATAATTAGTATTTCCTCAGGACCTCCAGGCCCTGGGGGACAAAGGTCTGTTAAAGACATAATGCCTCCCACAATGTAATACAACCTTTCCAATGATGCTACTTTTGAAATAGGAAATGATAGAGTCTGATTCCTTTAACCTAAAGAAAAGCAAAGATCACCCCATGTCCAATATGATGTAGGCTCTGAACCGCATTATTTTGAACAAGAAATTCTAAATTAAGTCATGCTGTGGAAGATATATGTCAATTCTCTGAGGAAGCCCTTCCATTTCACTGGAAGAGGAGGTGTGATTACACCTTAAAAATGACAGCAGATGTACCAGTCAGCAATGCTCCATGCCCTGCTGAACTAATAAGCAAATTAGATTCTTTCTGTATATAAGTGAATTTTGTTTGTACAACATGTTGGGGGACCATTACTGGGATGTGCCTCTCCCCGTAGAAGTTGCCACCAGCTGGTAAGACTCACTAATGGCAAGTTTCATATATATATGAGAAAATAAATCTTAGCACCGGCATGTGTGAAAAAAAAAATGACCTTAACTGAACCTCTTCCATTCCACTTTGGTGATGGTCTGCCTAAGCCCTCAGAAAAATGAAAAATTTTAGAAGGAAAAAAGCTATTCCTAATACTTTGAAGACCTTCACATATACCAGAATGACTACAGGGAATAAGTAGGAAGTGGTTTAACAGATTTCATGTCACCATACAAGGAGGGTATGGGAGGACTATTTTGGAATCATTTTAGAAAGGTTGTGCCACCTTTCAGGAGGGGTTTGGTAATGGCAAAGCTTCACATGAAAGCAGCCACTAAAAAAAACATTACTACAACATGGTAAATCATGTGGTCAACACCATTTTCAGAAAGTAATCAGAAGAGAGGAGAGTAGGATTCCTGTATATTAAGAGAAGACAGAGAAAATAAAAGAAAAGCATTATCTCCCAGAAGCAGAAAAGTACAAAGCAGGCCAGGTCAGACACTCCAGGCAATCTAAGCCTTTTAAAAAAGAAGTTTCAGAAGAGAAAGGTTGCTTACCAAAATAAGACACAGTAGGTTAGAAAGCATAGCCCCAAGTCCATAATAGGGACATCTTTTAAAGGAAAGACACATCAATGATAGTGTTTATACATTGGGATTTAGAAGAATTCAGCAAGTTCTAGTTAGACCTATTTCAACTTTCACCCACACAAATGTGGTTTGAAAGAAGTATTTATATTGAAATGTCCAAGGAGACCACTTTATCATATTTATTCCCTTTGGAGTTTTACAAAGATGGCAATGTTAAGTACTGTTCAAATCTAAATCATAAGCTGCTCTTTATGACCTGCAACATCATGAAGGAAGAAGAGCATGTCTTTGAATAATTACCCCATCCCTTCATTTTCACCCAACTCTATGTGACTGGGGGTGACTAGCTTGTCAGACAGAGCAACAACTTCTCCCCCTACATAGCATTCATTGAGTCAGTGCTCAATTACAGCAGCAACATGCTGGTGACACAGTTTTTGGCTGGGAGGGGTTTATAAAAACACAGCAGGTCACAATGAAGATGTGGACCCAGAGGGAGATAATGATGACTTTGTGTACTGAATGCGATTGACAGCCAGAAGCAGAAAATTGGCACTCCTGTACCATCTGCACAGAGTCTTGATTTTTTTTTCATTTTCCCCCCAAGAAAAACTGTTGCTCAACAGCGTGGATGTCAAAATCAAGCTGGGGAGAAGTAAGGATGCCTTCTGTGTGATGACTACAGAATGAGTCTAAGTTAAATCATACATCCTTTTAGTATCACACTGTCAAGAGAGTCCAGGTGGTCCACAGAATTTTCATCTAGGCTAAATCGATGCTTCATTTGCCTCCAACTTCAAGTCCTGTAGGAAATGCATGAGAATGAAAGAATTGAGCATCCCAAGAGGCATCCCAATTTATAATTAGGAGCCTGGATAAGCTACTAAAGGTGATTGTCCTGGGGTTTGTGGATAAAGAGTAGAAGGTAATGCAAAAATCCCAGGGAAATAAAGCCAACTCTATAATATCTTTCTGAAATGAAACTAAATTGTAGAAAATCCATGCAGATCACCTTTGCAAAATCCAGAGAGGTAGAGAAATTCATAAATTCCAGAAGAGCGACCATTGACTTTTTTTTGAATTTGAGAAGCAGAGGTAATGGAACCAAAATAGGATCGAACAGAATGATGGAATCAATGGACAAAGAATACAATCTGATGCCACAAGGGAAAGTGTGGGGGAAATTCCCATGTGATATCAAAAGAGATAGGGGGCAGCTGGGTAGCTCAGTGGATTGAGAGCCAGGTCTAGAGACAGGAGGTCCTAGGTTCAAATCTGGCCTCAGACACTTCCCAGCTGTATGATCCTGGGCAAGTCACTTAAACCTCATTGCCTAGCCCTTACCACTCTTTTGCCTTAGAAACAATATTGTTTCTAAGGTGGAAGGTAAGAGTTTTTTTTAAAAAAAATGGAGAGTGGAGGGGTGGGAAAAGAATGGGACAGTTTACCATATGCTGTTACAAAGGTGTAAGAAACCCTAGGAAAGTTTCCATGTTATGTCACAAGGTAAATGGTATCACAGATTTAAGGCAAAAGATTTCACAAGGGATGGGAAGATTGGGAATATTTTCACTTGACATCATCCAGGAACAAGGCTAATGATTTTATTATTGAGTTGGAGCTGACCATTTTCCTACAGTATTTGAGTCTAGTTGAATGATGAGATTGAACCAAAATAGAATAAAGGAAAGAGAAAATAGGAGCTTTCGTAAGGTGATGGGAAAAAAAGGAAAGGAAAGAAAAGAACAAAATTTTGTTCCTTGACATCATTCAAATTCTTTTTTCATCAGTGATTAAACAGAGACTTCCAGGAAGATAGGTCACAACAGAGAAAAGATTGAAGATTTACATTATCAAAAACTCTTACAGCTCTATACTCAACCAAGGAATAAGTGTTTACTAAAGTAGTATTTTTTATGAATAAAGAATCCTCTAGGGCTAATTTAAGGACTGAGGGAAAAAAACCAAGATATTTTAGAAACAAAAAGCTAGTTGCCTAGCAAGCCACTATCTCAAAAATTATCTTAATTCATCTTCATTTTTCAGTGAATTGTCCATAAAAATGTTCTGAAAAATCAGAACATTAATTTAATATATGATTCTTTATAAATTTTATTCCTAAGTGCTTATCATTTGTTCAAGTAAGGTTTTTTGTTGAAATCAAAGTCATTAATAAAATGAAGATATTTGATGAGCTTTCCATGAAAAATAAAAGGTTTATAAATTTCATCCTTAAGCTTAAGAATTACCTTGGAAATAAGGAATAAACTGAAACATACTCCTGTTGAGAAGCTAATTGTTTTTTTTCTACTGTGTACATTAAACTACATTCTTTGAATGTATGTAGCTAGTACTTGAGACATCATCTGTAACACAATATCATATTCTTAATGATAACTCATAATCTTAAAGGGTATTGGATTTGGAGTGAGGATCTGGATTCAAAACTGAAGTTATATTCCCTCTGTGAAGTTACACATATTGCTTCAATTCTTCAGTTCTCAGTTTCTTCACTATAGGATAAAGAGATTGGGGCAGCCAGGTGGTATGTTGAATAGAGTAGTACCTGCTGGGTCTGGAGTCAGGAAGGCTCATCTTCCTAAATTCAAATCTGACTTCAGCCACTTACTAGCTGTGTGATCCTAGGCAAGTCTTTTAACTCTGTTTACCTCAGATTTCTCATCTGTAAAATGATCTGGAGAAGGAAAGGGCAAACCACTCCTGTATCTTTGTCAAGAAAACCCTAAATGGGGTAACAAAGAGTTAGATAAAACTGAAAAATGACTAACAATAACAATAAGGAAACTAGACTAAATTACTTTAGGATCTTTTCTAGCTCAAAATCAATGACCTTGTGAATGTGATCTTACCTTCCTTAGTTTCCAATTAAATATTATTTCATGATTCCATTGCTTCATTTAAACTTTAAACATAATAAAATGATTTGGACTATGGCTAACTCTGAAATTCCTTCATCTCATCATAATCTATTGTCATTTTCTCCCTCTATTTTGCAACCCTTAACCCTAATCCTGCACTAGCTACACTCTCCTTACTTCTCCATTTTGACGCCTTGGTGAACCAGTTCAATTCTACACCATCCTCTTCTCTAGAGTCCTTGCCCTCTTATCCTCTTGCTCTCTTATCATATAGATAATGTAGCCTTGGCAGGCCTCAACTTTGGACCACTCTCATAAACTACTCCCTTCACCTCTGGGCTTCTGTATTCTGTAGAACAGATACTTGTCTTATTTTATCTGTTTGTGAAGAACTTTGCTATGTGCCTGCCTGTGTGTTCTGAAGAAGAGCTGTTTACCTGTCTCCATCTTATGTGTAGATGCTTTTGATCAACCCACTTATCTCGTATATAGCATTTTTTTACATATTTGTTTGCTTGTCTTCCCCACTAAATAGTGAGTTCCTTAAGGGAAGGTATTATCTTTTGCCTTTCTTTGTATTCCAGACTCTTACATTGTGCTAACATATAGTAGGTGGTTAATAAATTCTTATGGACTGATTGCAAATGATGCTATGAAATAATGAAGGATAAAAATTTAAAAACCAAGCAGAATGAGTCTGATACAGATTTGCTGCAAAGTAATGCTTTTATTTCTCCCTAATCCATTCCTACTATACTTCTCTCCTTTATGACTTTTAAAATCTTTTCATCTCTCCTCAAACTTCCCCATCAGGCTCTCAACTGAGAAATGTGCCTCATTCTTCACTGGAGAAAAATAAGGTTATTTTCAAAGAACTTTTTCTTTTCCTTCCTCCTCAACTCACTCACCTTGTCTAGATCAGTAACACTGACCTTCTTGATGTTCCTCTCAAAACACAATCCATCTCCTGATTCAAAGAATTTTCACTAAATGTCCACAATATTTGGAATTCTATCCTTCTTGTTCTTCACCTCATGACTTTCCTGACTTTATTCAAATCCTAGCTATAGCCGCACCTTCTGCTATAAGCCTTTCTTGGTCCTCCTTATTCTTATAACTTCCCTCTAAAATGTTATCAATCTTCAAAGATTTTGTTTGTATAGTCTTGTGAATGATGTTTCCCTATTAGACTGTGGTTTCTTGAGGTCAGGGATGATATTTTTGTCTTTCTTTTTATCTTTAGTGCTTAACATAGTATCAGCTTTTGTACAAACAAAAACAATACAGCCAAAATCAGAAGGGAAACAACAAATTGGGAAAAAATTCTTTATAACAAAAAACTCTGACAGGGGTCTAATTACTCAAATATGTAAGGAGTTAAATCAATTGTCTAAAAAAATCAAGCCATTCCCCAATTGATAAATGGGCAAGAGACATGAATAGGCAATTTTCAGATAAAGAAATCAAAAGGATCAATAAGCACATGAGAAAATGGTCTAAATCTCTAATAATTAGAGAAATGCAAATCAAAACAACTCTGAGATATATCACCTCACACCTAGCAGATTGGCTAAAATGATAGAAGGGGACAGTAATGAATGCTGGAGGGGATTTGGCCAAATTGGGACATTAATGCATTGCTGGTGGAGTTGTGAACTGATTCAACCATTCTGGAAGGCAATTTGGAACTATACTCAAAGGGCTATAAAAGAATGCCTGCCCTTTGATCCAGCCATACCATTGTTGGGTTTGTACCCCAAAGAGATCATAGATAAACAGACTTGTACAAAAATATTTATAGCAGTGCTTTTTGTGGTGGCAAAAAACAGGAAAACGAGGGTATGCCCTTCAATTGGGGAATGGCTGAACAAATTGTGGTATATGCTGGTGATGGAATACTATTGTGCTCAAAGGAATAATAAACTGGAGGAATTCCATGTGAACTGGAAAGGCCTCCAGCAATTGATGCAGAACAAAAGGAGCAGAGCCAGAAGAACATTGTATACAGAGACCAATACACTGTGGTAAAATAGAATGTAATGGACTTTTGTACTAGCAGCAATGCAATGACCCAGGACAATTCTGAGGGACTTATGGTAAAGAATGCTACCCACATTCAGAGGAAGGACTGCAGGAGTGGAAGCACAGAGGAAGGGCAACTGCTTGAACACATGGATCGAGGCAGACATAATTGGGGATGTAGACTCGAAACTACCACACCAATGCAACTATCAACAATTTAGAAATAGGTCTTGATCAATGACACATGTTAAAAAACAGTGGAAATGTGCATCGGCTATGGGGGGGGGGAGGTCAGGGGGTGAAGGGGAAAGTAAGAACATGAATCATGTAACCATGTTAACTTTTCTAAAAAATAAATATTATTAAATATTTTTAAAAAGAAATAAATAGCTATCCCTGATTCACAGTTGTGAATAAAAGTTCTTAAAATCTTCAGGCCTAATAATCCCACCCATACTTGACCCAATTTTAATTTAAGAAATTGAAGGTTTGAATTTTTTGTTTTTTTTACTTTTTCAGATTATCCAGCTACCTTCTAAATCTAGGTTGTTATTGTCTTTCTCATTCAAAAGAAATTCTTCCAACAGTAATGTTTTTAAAAATCAATTCTGAGAGCTTTATAGTCAAGAACAACAATGAGAAATTGGTTTGCATGTTTAATAAAGAAAACCCTTGTTAAATGAAAAAGAAAAACATACTATCAGGCATATAGTAAGTGCTTGATAAATGCTTATTGATTTGATTTAGGTCTTTTTTTGTCAGTATAAGTTTCTTTTTATTTTAAAATGGAAACAGTAAAGGCAGTTTGTGGCTAAAACAACCTTCACTGGAAAGAAAACTGGAGCCCACGTAGATCAAAAGAATAAACTCCAAAAGTCTGAACCAGCTGCCCCGCCTCCCCAAAAGACAGAGTAAAGGAGAGGGTAAAGCAGAGGGTAGAGGGAGGGTACAATCAGAAAGAAAGGTCATTTACGGTCAAGTACAACTTCCCAAGACAATACAATCACGTAGAAATAGGGTAGCACTTAAGTTGACACATTCAAAACCACAAGCCCCACTCCACCCCTAACCCCTTTCTTCACAATTCTCTTCTCCACGGAGGAGGGAGTAACAACATGGAGCATTCATGAGAGCAGAGCTGGGAAGGATGCTTTGTGGCCTGTGTTCTTTTGCCAAGGCCAAAATGCTATCAGTGGTAGTTGTAGGAATTGGGATTTGTTTTTTGTTTTTTTTTGTAAATGAAGCAGAAGATTTCAGTGGAGGATTCAGGTATTGGTGGAGGTGTTACCAGTCAAGAGTTAGTTTACATTATTATACATGAAGTTGCGAAGAAAAGTTTTACTACACAAAAAAATATTACAATAAAAAAAGTTCCTCCCCCACTTACAGATGCAATGGTGGGTAAGGCATGGAGCCCTCCAAAGCAATGGCTTTTGTGGGGTGACCTGATTCCCAGTTTTGTTGGGGAGAGGGAAGTGAAAAGAGCCCAGGTGAGGCTCGCCAATAGCATAGGGGTGGGGGCTATTGTAGACAGTTGGGGAATACTGTACCCAGAAGGAAATCAAGGATCTTCAGAGTGGGAATAGGGAGAAAGTTGCAAAAGATTGAAATGTATTAAAGGGAGGGGTAAAAAAAATCACCAGAGGAATGTAGACAGGCTATTGGATATTGGAAAATGTCTCTTTTATTTATTCTTTTTTTTGGTGGATTTAGGTCTTTTGAAAAGTTGTTCCAGATAACCAGAAATGCTATTTTCATTTATTAAGAATAAACTCAGGGGGGGCAGCTGGGAAGCTCAGTGGATTGAGAGTCAGGCCTACAGAGAGGAGGTCCTAGGTTCAAATCCGGCCTCAGACACTTCTCAGCTGTGTGACTGGGCAAGTCACTTGACTCCCATTGCCCACCCTTACCACTCTTCCACCAAGGAGTCAATGTGCAAAAGTTAAGAGTTTAAAAAAAAGAATAAACTCAGTCTGGAATGAAAAATAGAATCTCAATGCTGGAATGTATCTCAGTAGCATTTTAGTTCAACTGCTATCAAAAAAGAACCCCATATGATAACATATGCTAGGAGTGATCATCTATCCTTTCCTTGAGATCTGCATTGAAGAAGTCCCTTACCTCCTGAGGCCTCTAGTTCTAACTGTTGTGAAATTATTGGTCTTTATCTTTTTCGATATCAAATTTATCTCTTTGCAAGTTCTATCCTTTGCTTATAGTTGTGAAAACAGGACAAATAGCCTTTCCTTCATCCTGAGTCTTCTCTTCTCTCGCTTAAACATCCTATTCCCATTCTCCAGGTGATAAATGGTCAAAGGATATGAGTACGAGTTTTCAGAAGAAATCAAAGCTATCAATTGTCACATAAAAATGCTCTAAATAACTAATAATTAGAGAAATGCAAATTAAAACAACTATGACATGCCACTTCTCACCCATTAGAATGATAAAGAGGACCCAAAAAAAAAAAGGAAAATGAGAAATACTAGAGAGGATTTAGGAAAACAAGTACACTAATCCACTGTTGGAGTAACTATGAAACCTGTTCTGGAAAGCAATTTGGATCTATGGTACCAAAACAATTAAACTACATTTATACTTTGACCCAGGGGTAGCACTAAAGGGCTTGCACACCAAAGAGATTAAAGAAAGAGGGAAAGGATTCATATGTACAGAAGTATTTATAGCAGTTCTTTTTTGTGAGGGGGCAGGGAATAAAGGAAATACCCCATTGATTAGGGAATAGCTGGACAAGTTGTGGTATATAATCATAATGGAATACTATTGTACTATAAAAATGATGAGAAAGGATGGTTTCAGAAATATCTGCTAAGAATTATATGGACTGATACAAAAGTGAAGTGAGAAGAATCAGGACACATAGAGTAGCAACAATATTCTAAAGATAATCAACTATGAAAGACTTAATAACTCTGATACATTAAATGACTCACTACAGTTTCAAAGGACTCATGATGAAACATACTATCAACTTTTAGGCAGAGAATTAATGGACTGAGTATTTTTCTCTTTCTTTTCTTTTTTTAACATGGCAAATTTCAAAATTTGTTTTGCACAACTATTCATATTTGTAAAGGGTTTGGTTTTTCTACCCTTCTTAATGGGTTAACAGAAATAGAGGAGAGAATTTGGAATGGAATTAAAAAAAAACAGAAAAAAATCTTACTTCTCTCAATCTGTCTTCATATGGTGCAAACTCAATTAGTTGCTCTACCCTGAACATTCTCTTCCTTATCAATGTTCTTCTGATTTTGGAGCCAAAACTCAGCACAGTATGCCAGGCAGTCTGATCAGTGAAGACTACAAGTAGATTATCACCTTTTTATTTCAGGAAGCTATGCCTCTATTAATGTAGCCAAAGATCATATTAGATTTTGTTGGCTGACATATCACACATGTGTTGAAACATAGTGAGTTTGCAATCCACTTGAATCCTCGTATCTTCTTTCAGACAAACAGTGGGCTAACTCTCATCTTGTGCTTGTGGAGTTGATTAAAAAAAACTGAAATGAAATTTCATATATCATTATTAATATCTAGCATTTATATAGAGTATTCAGCAGAGGACTGTATATATGTTCTCTCATTTGATATATTCACACTATCCCTGTGAAGTAGATACAGTTTTTTACTCCATTTTACAGATGAGAAAACTGATAGTGAAAGAGATCCCTGAATAAGACTTATCTGTTTTTGCACAGCTAATAAGTGTCTGAGAGATTAGAAGTAAGTTCTTTCTAACTCAACTCCAATATTCTATCCACTGTGAATTTTATTTGATTAAACCCAATATCCTAGCTTGTCAGATCTTTTGGAATTATTACTCTGTTATCCTTTGGGGTAGTTATTCCCTCCTAGGTTTATGTCACTTCCAGATTATGTCATTACCTTTCCCTTGGAATAAAAATAGATAATATTCTCTTTTACTTTCCCACTTTCCCATTAAAAAGTAACAACCCCATTCCCATAGTTGCTTCCCTAGATGGCCTCTGGAATTCATGTGGAGAAGGTGCCCTTTCTTTTTTTCTCTACCTACTTCAAAAAGGTATTGGAAAGAAATATAGAAGGAAAGTCAGCATTTTAGTTCTATTACCTTCATTACATTCCCTGACCTTTTTTTTAAGTCAGTATTTTGATATTGTCCTTGTGATGTCTGTTTGGGAGTGATACCTTAGGTAGATGATGGCCAAAAAAGTGGTAGCCTCGAGTAGTACTGTGTGGGAAAATGGCAAAGTAGAGCATGAAGGTTCCTCACTTCCTTAATACCACCCCCCCAAAATAAATTACTCCACCAAAACAATTCTAAACGCAGCAAAAACAGCCAGGATTTGGGAGTAAAGCTGAACAGCTAGAATTAACTAGGGAAGAAGGGTTCTGACTTTCCTGGCCTCAGTCCCATGCTGTAGGCCCTGGGAAGGTGCAAAACAAGCAGAATGAAATAAATAATGTAGCAACTGGGGCAGGATTGGCAACCTCATCTTATCTTCTTAGCCCCAAAGCTTGCACCCTAAAGGACACCATTGGAATCCACAGGCAGAGGGCCCTTAGGCAATATATATCTGCTATAGCCTTAGTTCTAGATACCCCAGCTGGCCCCCAAATGCAGATTAAAGGAGTGGACATCACAGAGGCTATGGGAACCAGGCGCTAAGGGCAGGAACTCAAACCTCACTGATAATAAACAAGAGATTTTGGAGGTCTGAGGAATGCAGACTAGATACTTGCTCTATCCCAGAATGCAGCACAAGAAGAGAAGAAATGACAAAGAAGCATGCACTTGTGAGTATGGTTGCTGAGGGATTGGTACCTCATCAGTTGTGGTCACTCCCAAGAGAGTGAAGTCCCTGGCTTCTGCCACAGGGGGAAGTGGACTGTATGCTTGTAGTTGCAGTGGCAAAACTGGCCATGGGGTCTGGTTGGAGCATCTGTGTTCAATCATGACTAGGGTTTGAGCTAGGGACCCAAGATCTTTTTTTTAAACCCTTACCTTTCGCCATAGAATTAATATTGTGTATGAGTTCTAAGGCAGAAGAGTGGTAAGGGCTACGCAATAGGAGTTAAGTGATTTGCCCAGAGTCACACAACTAGGAAGTATCTGAGGTCAGATTTGAACCTAGGACCTCCTGTCTCTAGACCTGGCTCTCAATCCACGGAGCTACCCAGCTGCCCCCTGTGAGGACCCAGGATTACATCAGACTTGGATTATAAAAACTGAAATAACTAAATAGAATCCAGAAAAAAATGCATACAAAAAATCCTAAAACCTGAGGTAACATATACTAACACACTAGGAACCCTAAGATTCCAGAAAAAAGGCCAATAATTAAATATATTGGCCTGTATTCCAAAACTTAAATAAATGAATAAACAAAAATGATCAAGCAAAGGAGAAAGAACCCAACTATTGATAGCTATTATGGGGACAGAGAGGACTTAGGCTCAAACTCAGATAACAATAAGGTAAAAACACCTATTTTGAAATATTAAAGAAACATAATAAATGGCCCCAAGCTTAAAAGGAATCTTTGAAAAACCTTTAAAATGACCTCAAAAAAAAACAAATGAGAAAGGTTGAGGAAAAATTAGGGAAAAAATAAGAGCAATGCAAGAAAATCAAGAAAATTATGAAAGATCACCCAAATGGGAAAAAAAGAGATTTAGAAACTTACAGAAGAAAATAAAGCCTAACCAATAGAGTGGTGTATATTAGGAAACTGTGAACGACTAATAGAAACTAGTTGTTACCATTTTCTTTTCCATATATATGTGTGTGTGTGTGTGTGTGTGTGTGTGTGTGTGTGTGTGTGTGTGTGTATATATATATATATATATATATATATGTCCATAGAAGGCTTCCAATGCAATGTGATACTGGATTTTAGTGTAGCAATTAAAGAAATGATAATTAAGTCTTACATCTCTCCAAAACTCTTTCAAATGCAGGAGAATATATTATTTACCTAAAGCGAAAAACAAGCAAAAGCTATTGTCTCTCCTAGAAACTTATTTTGGTGTTAGCAGTGGACATTAATAAAAGCTTCACATGAACCACTCAAATGGTATAAGTAAAGGAATAAACCCAGTTTACCTTCCACTGCTGCCCTGAAAGTTCAAAAATGAATTTATTTTTTCTTTTTTCTCTTTCCTTGGAAAGTGACTCCTTCTTTGCCAACAATGAGTTCTTTTCTAGCCTCTCCAAAAGGCTCACACTGGTGTCTACAAAACCATTCTTGCAGTATTGAGATTGGGGAATACCTTTCTTCCGGCACTCTTGAACAAAGTTCCATTCTTCTTTTATCCTACAATAATATAACAGAAAAAATTGTTATAGCTAATGTTTATAAAAGGATCTCAAGATTTACTAAGCCCTGTATGTATTAGCTCATTAAATCCTCAAATTATCCCTATAAGGTCAGTGCTTTTACTATCTTCAATTTCACAGATTAAGAAACTAAGTACAGACTCAGAATCACACAGCTGTTAAAAGAAAGGGAAAAGTCATTTTTAAATGACCTACTCTGTGCCAGGCTCTGTTCTAAATACTTTCAAAGTATTATCTCATTTAATTCTCATAATTACTCTGACAGGCAGATGCTATTTTTATCCCCATTTTGCTTTTGAGGAAACTAAGGCAGATAGAGATTAAGTGACTACGCAGGGTCCCATAAGTAGTAAGTGAGTCTGAATTTGAACTCAGGTCTTCCTGACTCTATGTATAGCAAGCTATTCACTACATCATTACATTTTTTACTGTATTCTCACAGATATATTTTAAGATTCTGAAGTATAGGAACTTTTCAGCTTTCCTTTATTCTGAGAGTAATCATCTAGTCTCTGGATTATTAGGTCCTTTGTTTTTAGTGTTCAGTTTGTTGTTGTTATTGATGTTTGCTTTTATTTTCCTCTTCACTTTTTCTTCCTTTACTAGCACTTCCACGAGGGAGGCATAAAGGCAAAGACATTAAGTGCAACTTCAACTCAACTAAATTGAATTTTTCCAGCAATACTCTGAGCCTGGAGAATTGGTGTCTCTACCTTGTTAAAAGATCTAACTAAAATGAGACATGGAGGAGCCTAAAATTTGAAATTTCAGATTGCACATTCTATCCTTAATTGGATTACACTGTGATGTTTATGTTCAAATAATAATTGACAGAACCCTCAAATATTAAAGACTGAAGGAGCTATGGAAATAATCTAGCCTAACCATTTTGATTTAGAGATGAGAAAACTCAGGTCCAGAGAATTAACACAACATTCTCAAGGTTGACCAGCAGTTTAAGGGAAGAGCACAACTAGGATCTAGGCATACTGACAGCCAGCCCCACATTCTCTCCTTTGTACCAGGACATAAGAGGAAAAATAAATAAGTAAATTCGGGCAGAGCATTCCTAATTTAGGAAATGTAAATCACACAAAAAGAAAAACATTCTATATGCCTTTTTTGATGGTTGTGGTTACAAGAATTCTCTTTTATTTCTCTCCTATTCTCTTCTGTTGCTGGATTTGATTTCTTGTTTGTTTCTCATCACCTTTGGCCCAATATAAGGCAACGGAATTGACTTTTCTCTAACTGAAATTCAATAGCCCATAACCAGAAATTTTCCTGAGTCCCCTATCCTATCCTATCCTATTCTATCACCCTCTCCTATCCTCTCATGCTTTCTCTTCTCCAACAAATCTTGTTTAGAGTCCTCTACCAAGTCTCAACTTCCTCGTTTTCTTCTGGATACCATTGTTTTAGAACTATGTTGGGATAAGATTGACAGAAAAAAAAACAGGGGAAAACATAAATATAGTTTAGAATACTTCAGGCATACTATAAGTTAAATAAATTTTTGTGCATTAGTTGAGACCATAAATAATGATGTAGTTATAGGAAATATGTTCCTAACATATCCATTCATAAGAGTATACCAAGAAAATGGGCAATTGTAAAAAACCATCAACTAGATTCTTTCATTCAAAAGGTCTACTGTGAAGTTTTACTCCTGTGGACAAACTGGTTAAGTATAAATTTGAAGTTAAATCAAATTCTGAGTCATCTCATTACACTTGATGTATCACGCTTTAATCTCTCTTTCTTTCTATTATTTCTGATATTTTTCAAGCCTTTATATGTTACCCTTGGTATTTCTTTCTTCCAAGGAAAAATACATACTGTGGATGAAATTCAGCTGAACTGAAATGAAAATCATTGGCTTATCACAATCCCTAGATGGCAGAGGTTTGGTGAAACTTAAAAAAAATTAAATGTACAAGTATTTATTTTCACTCTTTCCCAACTATTTCTTCCCAATTTAAAATAAAAAAGAAGAGAGAAGGGTAGTGGAGGAGAATAGAGAAGAAAGAGAGGGAGGGAATGGTCAAGGAAAGGGAAAGGAAAAGGAAACATAAAAATATAGAGAAAAGCAAAATAAATCACTTTGTCCACATTTAAGAATTCTTTCTGTCAGGAATTATATACCACAGTTCATCTTCACTGAGATCATAACTTATCATTGTAATGATAAGAGTTCTTAAATCTTTCACATTTGTTTTTATGAAGCTTCCATTATTGGAGAGATTGTTCTCCTGGTTCTGCACACCCTGCTCTGCGTCAGTTCACAGTTGTTTTCTCCCCTGGAGAGAGAAAACTTTGAATGTCTGTGAAGATGAAGTGGCATTCAGTTTAATTTTGGGTCAGGGATTCAAGTAAGAAATAGATGGAGTGGAGAATGGAAGAGAAGACTAGAGATCTGAAGTGACACAATTGAGGTAGCCACATCAGGAAGAGTACCACAGACTGAGACTGAGTAAAAACATATCTGAAGTTGTGTGATCTTTACAGGACTGTCCCTTTGAAAAATCTGATTACAGATAGTGATTTTGTCTGTTCCTCCTTTCCTCCCTATCCCACTTTTTGAGAATCCATATTAAGTCTAAAATATGTTGTTGTTTTTAGTTTGTTTACTCAGACATTTAATTGGCACTAATACCAACTTAGATAAAGTGGTGATCAATCATAGCTGCTTTTGATTTGTGTGCTTTGTTCATGTGAAAGGGAAAAGTGGCTGAACAAGGACTATTGATGTGAGACAATTGAACAGAGAGGACAGATTCTCTGTGTGAATTGTATGAGAGAGGCAGGAATGCCCTGCCTAGGAGCTTTGGAACTATCTAAAAGAATCTTGATGATTGCCATATTTTATACTCTCCTCAAAGCAAAGACTATATGTGTAGTATCTGTTCCTTTTTTCCTAGGCTATAAAAAGGGTTTAAAATAGCCATTTGACTGTCTAGGTGGGACTAGGTGTCTGGGCACTTAAATGGTTCTTCAAGACTTTATTCTCCTCGATGGACACACAGAGAAAAGAAAGGTTGATTCCAAGGACAGTGACTAAAGATTAGGTCATGCCTCATGGGGGATAGGGAATGGTTAGATAGAACTTGTGATGCTAATATTCTAATGGTAATAAGATTGGTGATGCTAACATTCCAAGAGTGGAAGCCAGAGGAAAAGGAGTAAGATGCCTTTACCTCCTATGCTAGTCTAGCAGAATCTTTTCACCTTACAGCAATTACCCTTGCAGACATATTACTATATGTAATTCCCCTCCCCAATTAGATATATGGCAACTTGTAACTAAGCACATCTATATATTCAAGGCAGGAAGGTAGATTAAACAAGAAAATAATGATCTTGCCCTCCAGGTTTAATTTTTAACTTCTACATTTGTTGAAGTGTTCAGAGTAATATTTCCCTACATATGTTTGGGTTTTTTCCCCCTAACAGGACCCTTTCTGATGATTCAGAGACTGTGAAAGTTTGTCTTGGAAGAAATGAGAACTTCTAGAAACATATCTTGCCACCCTCAGGGAGACCAAAAGCCTGAGCTTCATAGCCACTGCTCATCATGTCTAGGTCTGAGTGGAAAGACCACTGACTGTCAAATTGTCATAATTCACATTGGACAAGAATAACTTTAATCTACTTTACATGTTGTTCAAGGATAAGAAAACTCTTTTATCTTCTTTGCTCCCATTTTAAAGGAAGAGATACATTTTCTCCTAAGGTTACTAAAGCCAAACTCTCAGCTTGTATGTTTGATCTTAACTCTTCCATTTCCTACCAGAGCTCACCCTTTGACTATCTATGATCTTTCTCTAATTTTCACTCACTAGTGACCTTTTTTCAAAACTCGTCTTTTTTTTTAGTTCTCTTCAATAACAACAATAAATAGAGACAACCACGACTTCCTGGTTAAGATGGTGGCTGAGTAAAAAGCAGCTGCTTAACCTCTCCTAACCAAAACATATAGGACTTCTCAAGAAGACATAAAAACAAATCCAGAGGAACAAAGGGACTCCACAACAGGGCACAGCATTGAAGGTACATGGAATTGGGGCATTTCCATGTTATAAGGGGGTGAAACAGCTCTCACTAAAAAGCAAGCTGAGAAACCCCCTCCCCCTCCCCACACCACCTACAGTGCCAAAGCCAGCACACAAGAGCTAGAGCAAGCTTGGGGCACCCATTAAGTCCTTGGCAGCTACCTGGGGTCACCAGGGCCTGTTCCTGAGAGCAGCAAGACTTAAGACCCCAAGAGGCTAAAGAACGCTCAGACTCTGAAAACAGACCCTGAGTGCAGGCACAAGCGCAGGCTCTTGTGTCTACGGATCCTGAGCTCAGGAGAAAACTCGGATCCTGAGCCCATGAGCAGACTCAGATCCTGAGCACAGGAGCTGACTCAGATCCTGAGCACAGGAGTAGACCTTGAGTGAGGACACAGTGCAGAGGGGTGAACGACTGTGGAAACAGTGCCCTGAAACTGTAAAAGGAGCCTCAGACAGAGGAACAAACAAGGGGGCCACCAGGAGGCTTAACCCTGAGAACAACTAGATCTGAGACTTCAGGAGCCTAGAGAGTGCAAACAGAATCTGGGTGTGAGGAAAAACCTGAGAGGGAACAGGGCTAACAATGGCAAGCCATTCTCAAGAACCCCAAAAGAGAAAGATCATCAAGAAGAAATCTGTAACACTCGACAACTTTTACACAGAGAAAGTCCAGACAGCAGAGCAAACAGAGGAGGAGAACAAACAAGTAATCACATCCAAACCTTCCCAAAATAAAGAAAACTGGTCACAAGCTATTGAAGAGTTCAAATTTGAGATGATGAGAAAGATGGAAGAGATCTGGCAAGAAAATAACAGTTTAAAAGGCAGAATATCACAATGGAAAGTAAGGCAAGTCAACTGAAGACCAGAAATGACCAGATTGAAAAGGAAAACCAAAGGATTATAACTGAAAACCAGTCCCTAAAGGCTAGAATTGAGCAATTAGAAGCTAATGATCTCTCAAGACAGCAAGAACAAATAAAACAAAGTCAAAAGACTGATAAAATAGAAGGAAACATGAAATATCTCAATGAGAAATTGACAGATCAAGAAAACAGGGCTAGAAGAGACAATCTGAGAATCATTGGTCTTCCTGAAAAAGCAGAAATTAATAGAAATTTGGACTCCATAATAAAAGAAATTATTCAGCAAATTTGCCCTGAAGTTCTACAACAAGAGGGCAATATAGACATTGAAAGGATCCATAGATCACCCTCTACATTAGACCCTGAAAAGACAACCCCCAGGAATATAATAGCCAAATTAAAGAGCTTCCAAGTAAAAGAAAAAATCTTACAAGAAGCCAGAAAGAGACAATTCAAATATCAAGGAGCACCAATCAGGATCACACAGGGTCTGGCAGCCTCCACACTAAAAGATTGCAAAGCTTGGAATATGATCACCTACTGATCAAAACTAACTATATACTTCCAGGGGAAAGTTTGGGCATTCAACAAGATAGAAGATTTCCAAGTATTTTCACAGAAAAGACCAGGACTAAATGGAAAGTTTGATATCCAAACACAAAAATCAAGAGAAACATAAAAAGATAAATCTGAAACAGAGGGGAAAGAAAAAAAAACTCAATACTTTTTAAATTTGCCTCTTTGAGGGCTTCAATAAGATCTAATTATTTGTATTCCTATGTGGAGAAATGTTATGTATAATTCTCTGTAGTGAACTTTATTCACTATGATAGTATTCACTATTATAGTAATCAGAAGATTTATACATAGGGAGAGGTTGGAATACTAAATGGTCTAAGATGATGGGGCATGGGAAAGAGGGGGGTGAATAGTAGAGGACACCATGAGAAACTTGAATGAATGAGAAAAATAGGATAATCTATCACACACGAAGAGGGCATGGGAAGGGGAAGGGATGAATATTATTATAAGAAGGAGAGGAAGAGAGCATTAAGAGGTAATATTTAAACCTTATTCTCAGTGTAATTAACCCTGAGAGGGAAGAGTAGCTATATTATGCACTGGGATATAAAACTCTATCTAACCCTACTGAGAAAGTCAGAAGGGATAAACCAAGGGGAGCAGGGGAGTGGGCAAGTCAAAAAAGGGAGGGGAGAAGAAGGGGGAGGGAATTCAATAGGCCTTAAAAATAAAAAGAGGGGAATAATAAGGGAGGAGCTAGAAAGGGAAGTTAATCAAGGGAGGGGACAAGGGTTACTGGCTTAAAGCAAACCACTGGTTTAAAAGGAAATAGTTTAAGAAGAAGGGGTAGAACTAGGAGAGGATACCAAAATGTTGGTGAATACACAACTGATAATTATAACTCTGAATGTGAATGGGACAAACTCACTCATAAAATGGAAGCAAATAGCAGAGTGGATTAAAAACCAAAATCCTACCAAATGTTGTCTACAAGAAACACATATGAGGCGGGGGGTTGGGGGGGATATACAGGTTTAAAGTAAAGGGCTTGAGCAAAATCTTTTGGGCATCAAATGAGAAAAAGAAGGCAGAAGTGGCTATTATGATTTCTGACAAAGCCAAAGTAAAAATAGATACGATTAAAAATGACAGGGAAGGTAATTACATCCTGATTAAAGACAGTATAGACAATGAGGAAATAACACTGCTCAATATGTATGCACCAAGTGGCATAGCATCCAAATTTGTAAAGGAGAAACTGGTAGAGCTCAAGAAGGAAATAGATAGTAAAACTATTCTAGTGGGAGATCTAAATATTCCTCTTTCAGATCTAGATAAATCAAACCAAAAAATAAATAAGAAAGAGGTATGAGAGATGAATGAAGTCCTAGAAAAATTAGATTTAATAGATATGTTGAGAAAAATAAATAGGGACAAAAAAGAATACACTTTTTTTCAGCTGCACATGGTACATTCACAAAGATTGACCATGTAACAGGGCATAGAAACATTGCAAACAAATGCAAAAGAGCAGAAATAATGAATGTAACCTTCTCAGATCATAATGCAATAAAAATAATAATTAGTAAGGGCACCTGGACAGGAAAATCAAAAGCTAATTGGAAATTAAATAATATGATTCTCCAAAACCAGCTAGTCAAAGAAGAAATCATAGAAACAATCAACAATTTGATTGAAGAGAATGACAATGATGAGACATCCTACCAAACTCTGTGGGATGCATTCAAGGAAGTACTCAGGGGGAAATTTATATCCTTGAGTGCATATATTAACAAATTAGGGAGGGCCAAAATTAATGAATTGGGCATGCAACTTAAAAAACTTGAAAGCAAGCAAATTAAAAATCCCCAGATGAAAACTAAATTAGAAATACTAAAAATCAAGGGAGAAATTAATAAATTTGAAAGTAAAAGAACTATTGAATTAATAAATAAGACTAGAAGCTGGTATTTTTGAAAAAACAGATAAAATAGACGAAGTACTGGTCACTCTAATAAAAAACAAGGAAAGAAGAAAACCAAACTGACAGTATCAAAGATGAAAAGGGAGACCTCATGTCCAATGAAGGGGAAATTAAGGCAATCATTAAAAAATATTTTGCCCAATTATATGGCAATAAATATAGCAATCTAGGAGATATGGATGAAAATTTACAAAAATATAAATTGCCTAGATTAACAGCAGAAGAAATAGAATACCTAAATAATCCCATATGAGAAAAAAGAAATTGAATAAGCCATCAAAGAACTCACTAAGAAAAAATTGCCAGTGCCTGATGGATTCACAAGTGAATTCTATCAGACTTTCAAAGAGCAACTAATCCCAATACTATACAAATTATTTGATATAATAAGTAAAGAAGGAGTCCTACCAAATTCCTTTTATGACACAAATATGGTACTGATTCCAAAGCCAGGGAGATCAAAAACGGAGAAAGAAAACTACACACCAATCTCCCTAATGAACATAGATGCAAAAATCTTAAATAGAATACTAGGAAAGAGACTCCAGCAAGTAATCAAGAGGATCATCCACCATGATCAGGTGGGATTTATACCAGGAAAGCAAGGATGGTTCAACATTAGGAAAACCATCCACATAATTGACCATATCAACAGTCTAAGGAACAAAAATCACATGATTATCGCAATAGATGCTGAAAACGCCTTTGACAAAATATAGCACCCATTCCTATTGAAAACCCTGGAAAGTATAGGAATAGAAGGACCTTTCCTAAAAATAATAAACAGTATATACCTAAAACCATCAACAAGCATCATATGCTATAGGGATAAATTAGAAGCCTTTCCAATAAGATCAAGAGTAAAACAAGGATGCCCATTATCACCTCTATTATTCAACATAGTACTAGAAACACTAGCAGTAGCAATTAAAGAAGAAAAAGAAATCGAAGGTATCAAAATAGGCAGTGAGGCTACTAAGCTATCACTCTTTGCAGATGATATAATGATCTACTTAAAAAATCCTAGAGAATCAACTAAGAAGCTTGTAGAAATAATCAACAACTTCAGTAAAGTTGCAGGATACAAAATAAATGCATATAAATCATCAGCATTTCTATATATTTCCAACACATCACAGCAGCAAGAGGTATAAAGAGAAACACCATTTAAAATCACCCTAGACAATATAAAGTACTTAGGAATCTATCTACCAAAACAAACACAGCAATTATACAAAAACAACTACAAAACACTTTCGAAACAAATAAAACTAAATCTAAACAATTGGAAAAATATTGATTGCTCATGGGTAGGATGAGCTAACATAATAAAAATGACCATCCTACACAAATTAATTTACCTATTTAGCGCCACACCTATCAACCTACCAAAAAACTTCTTTACTGAATTAGGAAAAACTATTACAAAGTTCATTTGGAATAACAAAAGACCAAGAATGTCAATGGAAATAATGAAAAAAATGTGAAGGAAGGGGGCCTAGCAGTACCAGATATTAAACTATACTATAAAGCAGAGGTCATCAAAATGGTATGGTACTGGCTAAGAGACATAAGCGAGGATCACTGGAATAGACTTGGGTTAAGTGACATAAGCAAGACAGTGTATGATAAACCCAAAAAGCCCAACTTTTGAGACATGAAACCACTATTTGACAAAAACTTCTGGGAAATTTGGAAAATATGGGAGAGATTAGGTTTAGATCAACATCTCACACCCTACACCAAGATAAATTCAGAATGGGTGAATGACTTGAATATAAAGAGGGAAACTATAAATAAGTGAACACAGAATAGTATACTTGTCAGATCTCTGGGAAAGGAAAGATTTTAAAACCAAGCAAGAGTTAGAGAAAAATTACAAAATGTAAAATAAATGGTTTTGATTATATTAAACTAAAAATCTTTTGTACAAACAAAAACAATGCAGCCAAAATCAGAAGGGAACCAACAAATTGGGAAAAAATCTTTATAACGAAAAATTCTGACAGGGTTCTAATTACTTAAATATACAAGGAGTTAAATCAATTGTCTAAAAAAATCAAGCCATTCCCCAATTGATAAATGGGCAAGAGACATGAATAGGCAATTTTCAGATAAAGAAATCAAAAGTATCAATAAGCACATGAGAAAATGTTCTAAATCTCTAATAATTAGAGAAATGCAAATCAAAACAACTCTGAGGAATCACCTCACACCTAGCAGATTGGCTAAAATGAAAGAAGGGGAGAGTAATGAATGCTGGAGGGGATGTGGCAAAATTGGGACATTAATACATTGCTGGTGGAGTTGTGAACTGATCCAAGCATTCTGGATGGCAATTTGGAACTGTGCTCAAAGGGCTATAAAAGAATGCCTGCCCTTTGATCCAGCCATACCATTGTTGGGTTTGTACCCCAAAGAGATCATAGATAAACAGACTTGTACAAAAATATTTATAGCAGTGCTTTTTGTGGTGGCAAAAAACAGGAAAACGAGGGTATGCCCTTCAATCGGGGAATGGCTGAACAAATTGTGGTATATGCTGGTGATGGAATACTATTGTGCTCAAAGGAATAATAAACTGGAGGAATTTCATGTGAACTAGAAAGACCTCCAGGAATTGATGCAGAGCGAAAGGAGCAGAGCCAGAAGAACATTGTACACAGAGACCAATACACTGTGTTAAAATAGAATGTAATGGACTTTTGTACTAGCAGAAATGCAATGATCCAGGACAATTCTGAGGGACTTATGGTAAAGAATGCTACCCACATTCAGAGGAAGGACTGCAGGAGTGGAAGCACAGAGGAAGGGCAACTACTTGAACACATGGGTCAAGGCGGACATGATTGGGGATGTAGACTCGAAACTACCACACTAATGCAACTATCAACGATTTGGAAATAGGTCTTGATCAATGACACATGTTAAAACCAGAGGAAATGCACATTGGCCAGGGGTGGGGGGAGTGGGAGGGGTGAAGGGGAAAGTAGGAGCATGAATCATGTAACCATGTTAACTTTATTAAAAAATGAATATTAATAAATGTTTTTAAAAAAGAACAAAAAATAATAATAATTCATTCTTCATGTGATAAAATAACCGATTTCACTCCTTAAAAAAACAATAAATAGCACCAATAGAGCCCCTAAGGTTTGCAAAGAATTTTTCAAATATTATTTTATTTTATTCTTACAACAACCCTGGGAGTTAGGTGCTATTATTTTCCTCATTTTTCAGATGAGGAAACTAAGGCAAATCAAGGTTAAGTGATTTATCCAACGTTACAACTAGTAAGTATCTGAGATTGGATTTGAATTCACGTCTCCAAGTCCAGCACTCTATCCACTTTGACACCAAGCTACCATTGATCATCTTCTATTTAATAATTTTTACTCTGGCTTTTCAAAACTCTGCTCTTTCCTGGTCCTCCTCTGTCTCAGTTGCCTTTACTGAATTTTCATCAGTATTACAC
The DNA here is from genome assembly GCF_016433145.1 of Gracilinanus agilis. Taxonomy (NCBI): domain Eukaryota; kingdom Metazoa; phylum Chordata; class Mammalia; order Didelphimorphia; family Didelphidae; genus Gracilinanus; species Gracilinanus agilis. Next base: position 261,938,843 of record NC_058130.1, read on the forward strand.
CTCTTAACTTTGTTTTTTTGCTCAAAGTTTTCTTCTGGGTCTTTTTTTCTCTTTAATATGTCAGCTCCTGTGTGGTCATTTTTCATCTCTATGTAGATGAATCTCTGATCTATATAACCACCTGTAGTCTCTCTCCAGAGCTCCAGCCCTACATTATCAAGTGTCATTTGGACATTTCAGACTAGATGTCCCATAGGTATCTCAAACTTAACTTGTCCAAAATATAACTCATTTTTTTCCTACCAAACCCTTCTCTCTTCTGATCTTTCCTTTTACTGTCAAGGGCACTGTAATCCTCCCAGTCATCACCCCAGGCTCACAACCTCATTTTAGTGTCTGTCTTCTCACTGTCATTTACCCACAAATTAAATTCATTGCAAACTCATTACATTCATCCAGTCATAGACACTTCCTTCCTTTCTTTCTCCCCTTATCCCTATCTTTCCCTCATGAGGACCTCATTTCATTTCTCCTGGACTATTGAAAAGACCTTCTAATTCTCTGTCCCAGGTGTTTCCTCATTACAATCAATCTTCACTCAGACAAAATGATTTTCCTAAAGTATGGGTAGGAGCATGTCACACATCCTACTCATTAAACTCCAATAACTTCTTTTTGCCTTTAAAATCAAACATAGAGTGCTGTGTGTGGTTTTAAATCTCTTCACAACCTAATCTCTTGCTGTTTTATACTTTACCTCCCTCCCAACACTCACCAAAGTAGTCTATTTGCTTGTGACTTATATAATTTTGCTTGTTGCTCCATCTCTCATCAGCATTCCTTTATACTTCTATTCCTGGAATGTTCTCCTTTCTTACCTCTGCCCCCTAGTTTTCCTGTGTGTACATATACATATTCATATACTAGAACACATACATAGTTATTTTATATCATGTGCCCCTTACAGTGCAAAGCATACAATAGAGGCTTAATAAAGGCTTATTGAATGAAATTGTCTTAAATCAGTATGTCTCTTGGTTGAGAGATCAATTAAAAGATCTAATATATGTATATGTGTAATATTATATGTGTATGTATAATATCTATATAATAAGTAAAATGTATGACATAAACATTTATATAATTGAACTCTTTCAAATAATGTCATATATAAAATATTACATATTTATTAAATTATATCATATATAATAAATGAAATATATGGATATCAGGTAAAAGAGTTAATTTATCATCTATCACAAGCAATGTGTTATATGTACATTTATATACCCATGGTATGTTACACATATCCATATGTATTTATGTGTCTATATTGTACATATATACATATACATATTTGTATATATACATGTCTGCAGCTGAATTGAATGTATTATGTTTACCTATATACAATGTACAAAATTAATATATATCATATTAGATATGATATATTTGTCTTTTAACTAACTTCTCATGAGAGACATACTGATTTAAGTCAGTTTAATATCTATAGTCATATAGATATACACATTTATATCCAGATTTTTATGTATACTTATATATAAGCAAATATATGCAAATATTTTGTATTAAAATATTCTATTTAATCTAGTTCATAATTTAGTGCATCATGTAGTGACACACGAGTTGGTTTCTTTGTCCATTCTATATACAATAAGAATAAAAGAGAGTAGTTGAACCTAGTTCAGAAACATTCCATTAGCCAAAGAAGTCCCTCCTTCATGCCCTAGATCAACTCCCACTTCAATGAAATGACGAGTATCTCTCTATAACTTTAGCTAAATAAACTATACATTAATAGCTACTTAGAGCAAGATTTAAAATCATATATATATACATACATGTGTATATATATATATATACATATATAAATTCTTGCTTTTTTCATCTATCAGTAACAGTTAGCACAGTTGTTGTTTCACAGTGACCACTTAATAAATGTTCATTGACTGACAGAGTCACCATTGACTACTTTCCTTCCTGATGCTCACAAAGTTACCACTCTGGTTCAGGTCTTCTTTATCACCTTCTTGATCTGTTCAGTAGCTTCCTCATTATCTCTCTAACTCCAGATTATCTTCTCTCTAATTTATCTGGAACCTATTTGCCAGATTATTATTCCTAAACCACAGATCTGACCATGGAGCTCACCTACTTAAGAAACTTCAAGATTTCTTTCTCGCCTCTAGGATAAAATTCAGACGTCTCTGTTTAGCATGTAATGGTTTCCCCAGTCTGGTTTCAACTGATATTTCACATTACTCTACTTTAAATGCTCTACTTGCCAGCTGAACTGTCCTACTTGCTCTTCCCCATACACAGCATTCCATCTCCTGCCTCAATGGATTTGCAGAGGATATACTTTATTCCCAGAATTCTCTCCCTCAAAAATGGAATGTTCTCTCTCATCCCTTTGTCTCCTAAAATCTCTCCAAGACTTAACTCACATGTCACTTCCAACAGGATGCTTTCCTGGTCAATCAACCAACAAACATTAATTAAGTACTTACTATGTGTCAGGTACTACACTAAGCATTGAGGACACAAATACAAAAGTGAGGCAGTTCCAGATCTCCAGAAGCTTACATGCTACTGGAAGAAGGGCAGGGGAAATCAATATTTTCACAGATAAATGAATAGGGTATAAACAAAATAAAAACTAAGTGGTTTCACGGGAACCTGGAGACACTAACTGGGGGATCATGAAATCAAGAATCTTTTTTTTTTTTAATCCCAATACTGTGTACTGGTTCTAAGTCAGAAGAGTAGCAACAGATAGGCCAGTGATTCCCAAACTGTTTTGGCCTATTGTCCCCTTTCCAGAAAAAAATATTACTTAGCCCCCTGGAAATTAATATTTTTTTAAATTTTAATAGCAATTAATAGGAAAGATAAATGCACCTGTGGCCATCACCACTCCCTGGATCACTGCAGCACCACCAGGGGGTGGTAGCACCCACTTTGGGAATCACTGAGATGGGCATTGGGAGTTGTGACTTGATCAGGTTCACACGGCTAGGAAGTGTCTGAAGAATCAAGAATTTTCTTGAAGGAAATAGCCCTAGAATCTACATCCACTTCCAATATATTAGTTTACAAATTCCTCCCAATTAATCTGTATTCATTTTCTACATATTTTGTCTTTATTCTTTTTTGTGCATGTTGTTTCCCCCTTCTGTCCCATCTAGGGGACAGAAAGTGGTATTGTTATTGTTGTGACCACTGTTATTGTGGCTGTTATTGTCATTTTAACCCCTTTAATCCTTTTTATAGTGGCAGGCATGTAATGGAGGTTTAATATGATAGTTGAATTAATTGACTTAAACCAATATATCTTTTGACTGAGAGATCAGTTGAAAGAGGACCATGGTCTATTTATGGGCTCAGCTCAGAAAACCTCTGAAACATGGAAAGGTCTATTGCATTAGTTCATTCCCAATATCTTTATCAAATTTATAGGCTTCTACTAAGAAATTTTGATGTATAGGACACACTAAAGATGGGAGACTGATGGAAATCTATTTCATATTGAAGATTGGAAAGATCGTACAACTTATTTTAAAAAATAGGTCTAGAGAATGGCCAGGCTGAACAATGATAATGTTAGTTTAGCAGATTGTTAAACTCCTTGCTTAAAAGAAACCGTGAAGAATCAACCAAGAGAGTGAGTGAGAATAAAAGACTGCTAACCGTGTGCAGAGATATTGCCAGAGCTAGATAATAGCTCTGAAAATAAAAATTCAGATGACAAAGAAACTAAATATTGGTGTATTCCTGAGACAGTTTTTTTGCTATCCCCAAAGGAACATCTACTCAGTAAAAGGAGGAAGACTGAAACCAAAAACAACTACTTTATAATCTAACATTCTAATTATGGAAACTTCTGGGGAACAGAAGAGACTGTGAATGTCAGACTGTGTTAGCCACAAACTCAGTTTGGAGACTGAAGGTCTCTGATTCTGGGATGTTGATTGTCTAGATCATCCACAAATCCAGAGGTCAGGATCATCATGAAATAATTGCCAAATTTATTCAGGAAATGACCAAGCTTGTTCACTATGCTTGAAAAAAAACAAAACAAAACAGGAAAAATGGATCGTCATTTAGCCAAATGAAGCACACTAATAGAATGCATGTACTGTGGATTCTGAATCTAAATGCAATACGCATTTTTATATATTGTATGACAGTTGTTTTGCTATACTTTGTGCAACTGCTTTTGTATTATAGTTTGTTCTTATATATACTTTATTATATGTCCTAGTATATGCAATGTTAGATATGTACTATGGGTATAAAGTTGTTTATTTTATGTAACTCTTATATGTGATATATGTTATGTGTTGCTTGAGACTTGTTCTTTAGATTTTGTATACAAGACTGTCACAGATGCTGGTTTGTTTGTAGTTTGTGTTTTTGAATTGAGTTAGTATGGAGTTGTATTTCCATTAATATAAGGAGCTTCTTGGTGAAGAGCCACAAAGTTGACCAGAGCTATTTGGCAACTGTTCTTCATCACATAAGCTTAGAGAATTGACTGAAGATGATGAAACATTAAACAACTTGCCCAGGATCACTCAGCAAGTATGTGTCATAGGTAATACTTGAACCTAAGGCTTCCTAATTCTAAGTTCAGCTTTCTATCCACTCTGCAATACTACCTTTTATGCTGTCATCATGAAATGCATCGCCTATGTTACAGATACTGTGAACAACTGCATACAGTTTTATAGTGGATACCCGAATGAATATTTCGTTACAATTACCTATAATCTGTGTTAACTCTATTAGTAGGGTAACTTTTGTGAACATAGAATATGCTAATTTCTATCAGTATTCAATATACTATATTCTCTGAGCTATTTTTTATGCTCATGGCTATCTTGGTACACACCTGCATGACTGTCATGGACTTCAAATTTTCACTCTGGGGCAGATACGAGGTAGCTTATTGCTGGCCATATATATATATATACATATATATGTATATATATATATATATATACATTTTTTAAAAATTAATTCATTTGTTGGTTGGTTACAATACAATTCCCAGGTGACTTCTCCTTCTCTCCTCCAGGCACTAGAGAAGGCTTCATTTGACAAAAAATATATGTGGATATAAAATTATACCTTGCATGTTTATATTTATCAGTTCTTTTTCTGGAGGTAGACTTTCAAAAGTTTGTTCTTCAAACATCATTTCTGCAGCTATATATAATGTTCTCTTGGTTCTGCTCAATTCAGTTTTCATAATTTCATGTAGGTCTTTCCATACTTTTAAAATATTAAAATGCTTATCACTTCTTATAGCACAGTAGTATTTCATCATAATAAAATGCCACAGTTATTCAGGTATTCAGCTATTGCCCAATTGATGGGCGTCTCATTTTCTAGTTCTTTGCCACCAAAAAGAGAGGTGCTATAAATATTTTGGAACAAATACATTCTTTTCCTTTTTTTCCTAAACACCTTGGGATATAGACCTAACAGTGATGTTTCTGGGACTAAAGGTATACACAGTTTTATAACTCTCTGGGCATAACTCCAGGTTGCTTTTCAAAATGATTGGATTAGTTACAGTTCCTCTAACAGTATATCAGTGTCCTATTTTTTCTTTCTTTATTGTAGGATTACAACTGCTATTTATTTTTAAACAATATTTTGTTTTCTCTCAAATATATGTAAAAAAGATTTTTAATACTCATTTTTATTGAGTTCCAAATTCTCTCCTACCTTCCCATCTTCCTTCCCTCACCCCATTCTCAAGACAGTAAGCAATTTGAAATAGATTTTACATGTGCAATTGTATAAAATATTTTTCCATATTAGACATTTTGTGGAAGCAATCTCAAACTAAAAAAGAAAAGAAATAAAGTGAAATTTTTTTTAAAAATCAGTCTGCATTTGGACTCCATCAATTCTTTCTCAGAGAGCAGATGGCATTTTTCACCGAGTTTCTGATCTTGTCTTGGATCACTGCATTGTTGAGAACAAGTAGATCAATCACAATTGTTCATCAAAAATATTACTGTCACCATATATGATGTTCATCTGGTTCTGCTCACTTCACTTTGCATCAGTTTTCCACATTTTTCTGGAATCATCCTGATTGTCATTTCTTATAGCATGATAGTTTTCACTGTAATCATATACTGCAACTTATTCAGCCATTCCCCAATTGATGGACAATGCCTCAGTTTCCAGTTCTTTGCTACCATAAAAAAGCTGTAATAAACATTTTTGTATAAATGGGCCTTTTCTCTTTTCCCCTATTTTTCCACATCCCCTCCAACATGTGTTATTTTGCCCTTTTTTTCATTTTAAACAGTTTGATAGTTTTGAGATATCTCAGAGTTGTTTTGATTTATACCTCTCTAATCAGTAATGAGAGGATTTTTTATATTACTATATGTAGTTCTGATTTCTTCATCAAAAAGCAACTTTTGACTATTTATCAATTGGAAAATGATCACAGATGCATATTAAAGGTAGGAATGTAATCATCTTGTATTCTGGACTTTGCTCTTATGCTTGCTAAAATTCATTCCTTTGACCAATCCAAAGTATTAGGGAACTCCTTAAAAAACACAACAAACCTTGGGATCAGTCCCATAGAATTCTATGGAATTTCTTTGTCAGAATCACTTCTCTCCTACAGTTTTGGGACATAAAACTCCCAATGTGCTAATTCCCCCAGGGTGTTATAATGATTGTCAAAGCCTGAGTCAGTGAGATCCCTGTCCTTATTGAGCAAATTTGTAAGTATTACTTAAAAATAAAAGAACTAAGGCTTTGGGCACTAATTATTTGAGGTCTCTTTTGTGTTCTAAAGAGCTTGACAAATAATCCCCTTTAGAGGGGAATTGTCATCATAGTCCAACCTCTAAGAACTAAAGACAGAAACTCTGTCTTTATGTTTGTATCTCTTTTAATACTTAGTATTGCTCTACAAACAGTAGGTACTCAATAAAAGCTTATCTATTTTACTTGATTTGGTCTTATTCTGAATGCTCTGACCAATTCAAGTTTTATATGGTAAAGCTTAAATTTTCATTTATTTCCTTAAATTTTTAAAAACAGTGTACCAAAAGTACATACATCGAAAGGTACCAAACCAGGGACTCCCCCTTCTTCCTCAGAATGCATCACAGCCTCATTCCAACCTTTAAAGAACACGTGAGACAAATTTTATGTCTATGTCCAGAGTTATGTGCCTCCTATGAATTAGGAAGCCAATATTCTCTTAGGTTACAGATTGGCAATCCAGAAGTAATGAAATATGAAGATGTAGCAATGCTATCTACTCAAATAGGCTTGTGTTGGAGTTTGGGCTAAGACAATCTGTAGGGACATTTGATTAGAGCAGTATCAAAGTCGGAACGTCTATGTTGAACAAGGTTTATTATATTATCAGGGTATTAGTCTAGTATAAGTAGTATATGCAGTAAGAGCAAATAAGTCTGGGAGTTATAGGGAGAATAAGAACATGTTTAGGGAAAATAAAGATAATTTGGGAGTTAGCACCAAGACTACTAGAAAAGGAACATTATTTAAGGCTCTAAAGGAAGTAGGAAAGCTGGTCCCAAACCCTAGGGAGCTGACTGTGGTTGTTGATATGATTGGCAAGGGTACAAATATGGTAGTCATCTGCTGGTTTTTACTTCATTCATTCCCATCCCACTAATTTTCACTGCAAAGGGAGTCATGCACACCTGTTCGCTGCATGGTGCCTTATTTGCTTTTGGTTGCTTTTTTCTTCTTTACCTGCTGGGCCCTCTGGATTACTGCTTGCTTCATACTAATCACAACTGCCAGCTCCTGACTTACTGTGATGTTTATGGTACAGGAAGGAAAACGACCAGAGGAATTAGGAAAAAGAGTTTCCTAAGGAGGAAAATAGAGATTTAGTAGCATAATACCCATCTTTTCCCCCCTAGAGTATGTGTAGAGAATATAGAAGTATTTGAGAACTTTAAAGAGATAGATTTATTCATAGCCACAGTATTTTTTCAAAAAATGTATTATTAAAATTACAATAAAGATTTCACAGATTGGATCCTTTACTGAAGGAGGTTACAATTATTGCATAACTTAACTCTGTTTTTGTTACAGTCTGAGTGTTTTGTGCAAAATGGAAAAGTCAAAAGGAAACTTGAGACCAATTGTCTTAAACATAATCATGAGCTTATATTAAGCTCTCCCACTGATGGCACAAGGAGGGGCTTTCATTTTTAAAATGTGTTTACTCTCGTGTGTTTAAAAGTTTACTTGGTATTCCAACAGATGTGAAAAGTTGCTGATGAACCACACTGCTAAACAATTTGTGCTGGTGCTTGAATAAAGAGATGAGGGGAATGGAGGAAGTGGGGATTCAGAACAACCATGGCCAGAATTTGTGGCATTTGCCCACAAGCCCAGCTACTGGGGTGGCTGACCTTGTGTATTGCTGACTTTTGTGATCTGAGTGACGGCAGAGCAAAAGCTAATCAGATATGCACCAATATGATAAGCCCCCAGGAGGGGAAATAGGGAGAACCAGTTCAATTCAGAGACAGAGAACGTAAAAACATCTATTCCATCAACAGTCAGATTGAGTCTGTGAGTAGAAGGGCTGCATTTGTATACAGGACGAGATAGAATACCCAGTTTCAGAAACAAAAAAAAATGAAATAAAACAACCAAACAACAACAATAAATCAATGAGACTACAGAGAGAGATTTTAAAACTTCTGTATGTGTCAGAATAATATTTCTGGCTAGGGTTTTGGAATGTAAGAAGTGAATTATTTATTCATTTTTACAACTTTTCAATACAAAGACAATACTAGAGTTGTCCTGTGTATCACAAGAAATAGTTTAGATGGCTAACTGGATGGTAAGGCAAAAAGTAGTCATTAATCCTTTGATACCATCTCACTTAAAAAGAAGCTACTTCCATACAAAGAAGAGAACAAAGGAGTAGCTAAAGAGAAACTCATACCCTAAGAGAGTAGTAGACCAACCAAAAAAAAAGGGTAGATGGGATAACAAAAGTTATATCTACCTACTAATCCATCTAGCATAACTGCCACTGCTAACTTGGAAAAGCTAACCTTAACTAATACTGTATCCTTATTGTAAATAACACTATGAGAATAATAACCGAGATTAGGTAACATAGCAAATAACCTCTGAAGTATTGGAGTACTGGTTTCAATACTGGAAGATTATACATACATACATGCATACATACATACATACATATATATATATGTGTATATATATATAATATTGACAAATTATTGAGTTTGTCCTCAGAAGCAGAAGCAGGTCTGGTAACTCTTTCATATAAAGATTCATTTTTCAATGAAAGAACTGTGCTTAATTAGGTAGGAGAAGGGTCAGCAGATAGATTAGGATGGCTCCCTTCAAATATGCTGAACAGGAAAAAGAAAGTGAAGAAATGACCTTTATATTCATCCCAATTAAATGTTCTCTTTTGGTTTGAACTTGGAATTCTGTTTTGGTGGGATGTCATGCAGTATCCCCTTTGCTAGATCAGAGGTATCAAATAAACTGCCCACAAGTCAAACTGAGGAATAAGATTATAATGTAATTGGAAAGATGTCCTGGGTTTAAATACGAGCTCAGATAATTCCTAGCAGTGTGACTCTAGACAATTCAATTAACCTCCACTGTCTAGCCCTTACTGCTCTTCTGCCTTAGAATCAATACATAGCATTGATTCTAAGAGAAAAGATGGATTTGGGAAAAAAAAGAAAAAGAAAAAAGTAATTAGAAAATATTAAACAAAATAAATAAGCATATAATAGAACATAAATAATGTTAATGTTTATGTGTTTTTTAATGTAAATGTGCCTCCCTCCTTGTGGGCAATGTTCTCTATATAAATTCTCTTTGTTGAGAATCCCCTGGGTTCCCCGGTCATTTCTATCTAAATTATTTCCAACTGCTTGAACACATGGGTTGATGCAGACATGATTTGGGATGTAGACTCTAAATGACCACCCTAGTACAACTATCAATAATATGGAAATAGGTCTTGATCCATGACACAAGAAGAAACCAGTGGAAATGCACATCAGCTATAGGGAGGGGAAGGGAGAGTAAGAACATGAATAATGTAACCAAGGAAAAAAATTTTCTAAAAAGTAAAATTAAAAAAAATACAACAATCTGGGACACTCCTGAAGGACTCATGAGAAAGAATGTTCTTGACATTGAGAGAAAGAACTATGGGAGTAGAAACACAAAAGAAAAATAAATGACATCATTTATCATTTGTATATAGGGTATATGATTTGGGGTTTTGGTTTTAAAAGCCCTCAATAGCAAAAACGAATAATATGAAAGTAGTCATCAAGTGATAACATTTGTACAACCTAGTGGAATTGTTTGTTGGCTCTGGGAGGTGGGGAGGGAAGAAGGGAGGGAAAGAAAATGAATCTTGTAAACATGGGAAAATATTTTTAAAAAATTAAGAAAAATTTTAAAAAGAAAACAAACAAATTATTTCCATATGTGAATGAAGACCCCTATTAAATACCAGGGAAATCTACATGGGACAGAATAAATATTCTCATGGTTCAAGAGGTTCACCTTCATGAAGTTAACCATCCCATTGACTGATGTGAGCAGACTATGATTCACAGATAAGACATCCTAGACTTAGAGAAATATAGCACAGAAGTCCCATTCCTGGAGCTAATGTTCAGTAGGATATGTAGAAAACAGAGTTCTGGGGAGAACAGCTGTTGCAACCAAGAAAACAGAGTTAGTAACATTTCAATAGCGCATTAAGTTTTGCAAAGGTAAGCATTTGATTTATTACCACTTTGGTTTTCAAAAATAATCCATCAGTTTACCATTATACTAGCAAGGTAATTCCATACTTCTTTCTGCATAGCCCATCCAATCCAGAATTTTATAATTTTTAATTAATTTTGCCAATTTAATGGGCATAAGACAGTATTTCTAGAGCCTAACATATACTTTTCACAAAGCAGACACTTAACTATTTTTGTTAGTTTGAAATAACCAAATGTACCATAACAATGAAATTTCCTGCCAACTTATAGCACATGAAAGAGCCTAACTTCCAACAATTCCTCTAACTCTCTTAGAAAAATCTGTGGCCCATTCTTTCATTTATACTTTGAAACTTTATAGCTTCTGTTTGAAATTATTGCAAGAATGTTGATATAGTTCATTCCCTCTAGCTTTTTAATCACTGGACTAAAATTGTACATCAGCAATACAAACAGTTAAACGACATATGGATTGTCCAATAAATATAAGATTCTTAACATTGCACCTAGGACTGAGGGTCATTTTTTATTTTCATAATAATAAAAGCCGACAATTACATAGTGCTTTAAGATTTTAAAAGGATATAAAGGCAGACTAAGATCAAAAAGTTTGAGACCTGTGTACTTCACAATTCTATGTCTATTTATTTCATGAATTGAACAGTTCTCCCCAAATGATCAACTATTGATCATTTACCTATTGTTTAGCCACTCTATGTTTGACTAGACTACTACATGACAAATTTTATTAAAATCCACTCATATTAAAGAATTGCACTCATTTAAAAATTCTATCAGTTGTTCTTTTTTCACAAGATGATAGACTATATAGCAAATAGAAATTAGGCTGTATTTATCATTTGACCAAACTGTATTAATTTTAAACCAATTTTGACAGAAAAAATGAGAAATACATGTAGTAGAATTGAAATGGAAACTTCATTTTCTCTAACCAAAAGCTGATTTTTTTTCAAGAAAGCATGCCAGAAGAGAGAGAGCTTCTAGAAAGCTAGGTTTCAGATCCCTTTACCTTTATTTACTCACTTCATGACTTTAGGCCAGCAATCTCTGTTTCCAAATCTATAAAATATCTATGCTAAATCTCTCACAGGATTGTTATAAGAAAACTGAATGTGAAATTGCTTTTCAAACTTTATAACGAGGGGTCTTAACTTTTCTGTATTAAAGCATTAATACAAAAACTAGACATTTTTGGCATTGTACCACTTTTGCCAGTTTAACACTTTTCAGAAATAAAAATATATTTTTTTCTCAATCTAAGTTCATAGAACCACTGAAATTTACCAAAAGACAGGTTGGGGACCCCATTCATGAATTCTCATTCACCCATTAATTAGTTTCTCTCTATTCACGGCTGACAAATATTCATTTCCTTTTTGTGTTCCTAAATTTCTACTCATTGCCTCAGCTTCAGTTCCACCCTGGAACCTCCTTCAGAACCTAGCCTCTTCACCCTCTTCTCTTGTTGGTGAATTCTTCCAATTCCATTTTGAGAAGGATCCTAGTCTGGCCAATCTTCAATCTCATCCCAGCTGTACTTCTGACTTTGAAATTTTTAACATTTTGCCCCCACATGGGTAAATTTTCTCCCTCTCCTCTCGTCTCCTCCCCTCTCCTCTCTTCTCCTCTCCACTTTTGCATATTGTCTTCCATCATAACAATGTAAGCTTCTTGAGGACAGGGACTATCTTTCTTTTTTATTATGTTTATCCTCAGTGGTTAGCATAGTACCTAAGCCTGCCAACTCATCTTGCTAGTGAACACTCAATTAAGAATCCTTGCTCTAAAGGATTTTGCAAATGTATGTTATTTTTAAAGAGGAGGATAAAAACATGTAGGAGTGACAGAAAAGAGTCCTAAATATATTTTTCTCAAACACTTTAATGATAAAGTGTTAAGAATAAATATTGTATTCATGTCTAGGAGATCACTGTATGGTTCTCAATGGACACATTAAAATTTATAAAAAAGGAACTTACCCCAAAGTCATTCATTTAAACAATTATCAAATATGAAATTGTAGAAAAGATTAATGAGGGAAAATTGGGATCAAATGAATAACAATTGTGACAGCTACAACCTTTGTAACAAATTCAGTGAGAATGCATCATGTTCTAATGTAAAAGTATGAAGAACAAATCTGACAAGCATTTTGATATCTGTGCAAGGAAAGACATTCCTCAAGAGCTTTTAGGGAGCCATATCTTACGGTCATGAGGTTAAGTTCCATTGACAAGTATATTTCATAAGGATGGAGAACACATTAATATTAGTGGAAAAAACTCCCCCAAAACACTGGACTTTATCCCCTAAGTCAGAGCAAAGTCATGATATATTCCAAGGGCAGGCACTCTAATCATTTGCAACCATTTCTTGCACCAAGGGGACTGATTCACTCACCCAGTGAATCAATACAGATTCCCTGGCCCAGAAAAGAAGTATAAATCAGCAAGTGGCTCTTATATTCAATCCGTGCATCTGCTTCTACTCCCAGCAAGTAGAGGGGGGAAAAGTGGGGCACTTTCAGCAGTCAAATTGCCTTGTGCCTTTAAATCTAAAGTCTGTTCAGTTAAATTGTAAATTCTGAGCTGTAGGCAAGATCAAATCAATATATCTCTACCTAAGGAAGGAGAGTGTGTTGGGTTTTGGAGATCATTACTTACATTTAATCACAGTTTGCTATTGCAGAACAGGATTGCTATTATTTGTTTTAAGAAAGAAAACATTATTCCCAGGTTCACTATACAGATCTAGCACAGCAGCAAATTAGTTAAAGCAATTCTTCAATTGTAGTATGCTTCTTCTTATAACATACACACACCTGTTAAAGTTAATCAATTGAAAATATTTATTGAGCCTCTCTTGTGTATAAAGCACAATGGGGTATACAAAAATACAGAAGCAATCATGAAATATGCCTCTGGGGCAGATGTGGCATACATTGTCAGGCAAGGTCACTGATTCAGGTGGCTTTACTTAACTCAATACCTTGTTCCATTGGAGGGTTCAATGGTAGTAGAGATGATTTCCAAAAATGACATTCACATAAAAGCTAAGGGTGTCAATAAGATTTATTTTAAAGAATACATAGTCCAGTTGTAGCCTGAAACTATGGTGGTATTTTTGCAATGTAGGTGACATTGTTGGAGTACATGGAGTTTGCAGTTCAATGAACTGATGACTAGGAACATCTTTTTTTCTGAAGAGCAGGGAATATAGTCTGTGCATGTATGTTGAATCTATTTGAATGGGTTTGACCCAATAGGATACAGCCTAAGATTGCGTTAGCTCTTTTGACTATGTCATACTATTGGCTCAGAATGAGTTTCTTCACTAAAGTCTCCACATCTGCTTCAAATGAACTGTTGCCTATAACTCTTATTTTTCTAAGTATCAGAGACCATATATAAAGAATGTTCCAAAAATCTTAATGCTGATTTAATCTATCAAAGTTTAAAATGACACTGAGATTTTTGCTGCTCCCAATGTATGGGCTTATGGGGTTTTTTGTATTATGTCTACATACACATATACTCATAATATACAATGCTCAGTATTAAGAACTATGGTAAGAATTAAGGATATAAATGGGGGAAAGTAGTTTTTGCTCTCAAGGAACTTGAGTCACTTTATTAGTTTCTTTATGGTGGTTGTAGTACTTGCCCTCTAGAGGAAATACACCTATAGAGAAGCTTAGTACAAAACATATAGGGGCTTTACTGAGCTTAAGAGTTCTATGTGAATCAACAGTAGAGCATAGAACCCAAAAGATCTGCCAGAATCTTAGCCTACTTGTTATTCAATTCAGTTCCCCTCCAATTAAACACACATAATAAACCTGCTTGCAAAAACCCAATCACTAATGGGTACAAGAGATTCTAAAGCAAAAATAAAATAATCTCTGCCCTTTGAGGAGTTTCCATTCAACTTGGGGAATAGCACACGTTCATACACAAGTAAATACAAAGTAACTGAGAACCTTAACTAGTGGCAGGATAGAGGCCATATATTAAGACTTTGTATACACGAGATAGTCTTGAAAAAAGCTACAGAAGCTAAAAAGTGGAGGTAAGGAGAAGTGTTTCAGACACTGAGGAAAGACTACAAAAGCAGTGAGGCAAGATATAGAATGCTGACTTCAGGGGGAAGTTAGTGGTCCAGTCTAACTACAATATAGACATAGAACATAGGCCAGTATAAAAATATTGCCACATCTAAAGAGGTCTTTATAAAGTGAAATCAAATCTCATTATTGAATTAAAAAGGAAGCAATGACAATGGCCATGAATCCCACCTTTTAAAAATATAGCAGAACAATTCAAAAGGGGGCCAATTCAAGTGAGGATGCAATAGATGGATTTGAAAAAGAACCTAGTTCTCATCAAGAAAATGAATGGAGATAGAAAAGGGGAAGATTGGGAAGATGCATGGAGCTAGAAAAAAAGAATTCACAAATTTTTAGGAAAATGATATAAAATAATTAAGGCAAGGTAAGTTAGAGATAGTATTATAAAGCATTAAATGAGGAGTTTATATTTTATTCAGTAGGTAATCTTTTTTTAACATGAAAGTTATAGAGATGTGTGCCTTAGGAAGAATAATTGACATCTAATATCCAGAATAAGAGAGTTGGTGCTATTCATATTTCTTTACTGGTCAGACCATACCTGAAACATTATTTTCGAGGCATTATGAATTTTAAAACATACATCTGTTGCAATACCTGCTAAGCACCAAAACAAGAGTGTAGGAATCATTCAGATGATGTTATATATATGATTGGTTAAAGTATTTAAGAATATTTAGCTGTAAGAGAAACCATGATAGCTATCTTCAAGTATTCTTGCCGGAAAGAGAGAAAGGAGATTGGAGCCATGGGTAGCTCTCTGATTTCCTCTTGCAGGAAGGTGAGACTATGGCTAAAATATCTATCTTCTCCTTTCAATATTATTAGGCTAGGACATATTAGGTTCAATCTCAACTCTAGATCACTATTCATTGCCAAAGAAAGGAAAGACTGAAGCTCTATATCCAAGACTCTCTTCTCATTAAACACTAGTTCCATGATGAACACATATAGCAAAGAAACCCATTTATCCCAATTTATAGGAAAAAAAAGAAATCACAAAAAGTATACATATGAAAATAGAAACCAGAGTTATAGATTGAATGAGTTCTCCTTTTGGGAGTAAGATAACTCAACCACAAGAGAGAGAATTTTGGTCTCACCCAATAGTAATTTTTTTTTAATCTCCAGAGAAGCAAGTTGGGAATCAGAACATGAGCTATGATCTGGCTTCTTCCCAGAGTCTTTCTCTCACCTCAGTAACCTCAAGAGATGTTGGAAGGCTGTATCTTCTCTTTTATAGAAATCTGGCTTCTCCTCTCCAGTTCTTATCAATTCTGTCCCTTCTCCACCCCCGCCCAGAAACATAGCTACAAAGTGTTAAGTGATCTGACTAGAGAGTCCCATAAAATTGACCCTTGACACCAATGGTTATACGAATACTGAGAGATATATCAAAGTGGGGGGGGGGTGATAGATCCTGGTATATTTAAACAGGAGCTTCTTATAAATGGGAATCCTGTGGAAGCATTAGTTAGATTAGTTATTCATTGATGTCCCTTCCAGATCTGAGATTCTGTGGAGTTGGTCCCTAAAAGACTAGACTATAATCACAGAAAGTAAACCAAGGGGCAGTTAAGTGACTCAGAGGATAGAGAGACAGGTCTAGAAATGGGAGGTCCTGAGTTCAAATCTGAATTCATATACTTTCTAGCTATGTGACCCTAGGCAAATCACTTAACCCCATTGCCTAATTCTTACTATTCTTCTAACTTGGAACCAAAATTTAGTATTTATTCTAAGCCAGAAGGTAAGGATTTTTTAAAAAGAAACAAGGAGAAAAACAAAGAAGCCAGTAAAAAGATGTTTCATTATTAAAACATGACTCTATCCAATGATGTCTTTATGAAGTGCAAACAAGACCCATGATGAAATTTAAAATTTTGACCATGAATCCAGATGGCCTTTCAAAAAGATAGTGGAATAGTTCAAGTGAGTGGGTGCAGTATTGGATGCAAAGAAAAACCTCACTCAGTACAGAATAACATAAAATAATTACAGTAAGAAAGGTTAAAGATAGTATATATTGTACCAAGATGGATAGAAGATTATGGAAATGTAAAAAAAAAAAAGGATGATTAAGAAGCCACATACAATTGGAAGAGAAGCACAGGGAAAAAAAGAACTAGACTCTCAAAACAAGTGTGGATACAATTATAAGGTAGGAATAGTGTCTTAACAAGTGGTGTATTGATGAAACAATTCTCCATGGCTTATAGATACTAAGGCAGTAATTCTGTCTTTTTCCCTTCTCTTGAGCACTAACTTAGGAGTCATTTTCCTCTGAGCATAAAGAAAATCTGTCTACCTTTGGTTTAAATATTCCTTTATTTTTATATACTCTTTTCTAAAACCCTTACCTTCCATCTTAAAATCAGTACTATGTATTGGTTCTAAGGCAGAAGAGCAGTAAGGGCTAGGCAATGGGGGTTAAGTGACTTGCCCAGGGTCACACAGCTAGGATGTGTCTAAGGCCAAATTTGAACCTAGGACTTCTCGTCTCTAGGCCTGGCTCTCAATCCACTGAGCCACCTAACTGCCCCCTATTTTTAAATACTATTAATCACACTTTATTAGTCTGATTGTATTTGTAGGGATTCCATTTGGGAGGGTAGGGTTGAGTGGGAGGTATCACAGATAGAAGAAGGAAAGAGAAGAAAGAGGAGGAAGATGATGAAGGGGAGAAAAAGAGAAAGATGGAGGGAGAAAGAGAAGGGAGAGAGACAGAGATGGACGGGGAAGGTGGGGAGAGACAGACAGACAGACAGACTTAAGAGTTTGCCAACTTCTTGGGGATTAGAACAAAATATAGAGGGGATTCTAGATTATTTTGTTACAACTAGCCAGAACTGAGAGAAAACCCTTAAAAGAAAATATTCAGCAGTAGGGTGGGACCAAATGAATAAATGAATAATACTTCTCACAACCACTCTGCTACATGTAACAGCTTTTTAAACATGGTTGGAGAAGAATATATAGAACATTTTATTTCTACAAATATATTTGCATATATTTGAATTTGCTTAAATCAGAAGACTTTTTTTACATTTTGAAATTATTTTGAAGTTTTACAAGGTCCTATAAAAATGTTCCCTGTGATCCATGATTATTTAAGAATTTATTCTGACTATACATGTAGAAAAAAATAAACTAATGAAAAATGGTATGATGTGCAATTGTATAAAGAGCCTATAGAGTTGATTCATCAGTAGTTGTTTCTTAAACTCACATTAAAGATGAAAGAGAAATTTGGTCCTGAAATTAATTAATGACAAGAATAAAATGAATGTGATCTGAATTGCATTAGGAAAATTGTGTAACACTTTCAGTGACCTAAAGAAAAATCTTTTTTTTAAAACATCAATGTTCTTTTATTGATACAATATAGTTGACTATGTTCAACCAGGAATATAAATTGCAAATCATTTAAAGTGCAATGGAGAGGCATATGGTTGGCACAAATATATTGTAGCACATTCAGAAAGATGAATTGACATTAAAGGGCATAAAATATAGCAAAGAAATGTGTGACTAGAAAAGGAAGTGAGAGAAATAAGATAAAAAAGACATGTAAAAATAACAGAAAAGAAAGAGGAAGTAGACCTGGCTATCATGTGAGCTATTATCTATGTTTAGCCCTTATGCTTCACTGGTGCCTAGATAATTTCAAGAAACCAAAAAGAAAGTTTCCAAGATACTATGCAGAATTCATCAGAAGACATGGACAAGTGTTGCACAAGATGAGAAGGTAAATAGGGTGTGTTGATGTGAGGCAGCTATGTGCATTAGTAGATGGAACTCCAGACCTGGAATAAAGAAGTCCTGAGTTAAAATCTGGCTTTAGATACTGTATAAATGGAGATATTGAAACTTGGACTGCATCCCCAGAAGACCCTTAGAATTTCCCAAAATTCCCTTTCATCTCTCCTGTGTCTCCACATTAGCATGGTCATGTTATTGTTTTATAAGTTCTATAGCTCCTCCCTCTTCCTCTCTTCTTCACAAGTGTGGCTGAAGTTAGCTTAGCATCTTTTCACTCTAGTATTTTTTCATTAGTTTGTTATTAATAAACATTTATAAAATATAATACTTAGTTCTCGTATATTAAGTTTAAGCTCCACAATACTTACTACCTATTTGATCTTGGGAAACCCACTTAAATGCTATCTTCCTCAGTTAAATTTCAAGGAGAAGGGGCAGCTGGGTAGCTCAGTGGATTGAGAGCCAGGCCTAGAGACGGGAGTTCCTAGGTTCAAATCCGGCCCCAGACACTTCTCAGCTGTGTGACCCTGGGCAAGTCACTTGACCCCCATTGCCTACCCTTACCACTCTTCCACCTATACGTCAATACACAGAAGTTAAGGGTTTAAAATTAAAAAAACAATTTCAAGGAGAAGGTGACACTTTTGATGGGATTTGAAACATGGGCAGACTTCAAGTAGGAAAGAAGAAATGCCACTCCTATAACCCATACTCCAGAAGCTTCAGCCATGATTCAACAACCTGAAGTTTAGGGGAGGAGGCGGAGCCAATTAAAATGTCTAGAAAAGGTAACCAAATTATAGAGGTTTGGTTTTTTTTTCAGTCTTCACCTTTCATAACCCCTCTATGTCTTTGGACATTCCCATCCTAAATATCTTCTTCTTCCTGCCTTTTCTTTGGGCACTCTGTCTTTTCCTGATTTTCCTATTTGATCAGTCTTTCTCAATCAACTTTGCCAAATCATCTTCTTCTCCCTTAATATGGATGTCCCCTTGGATTCTGTTATCTGTTTCCATAGATTTCATTATTATGCCTATAATGATGACTTCTGAGTCTACACAAAGGCCCTCCTGCCTCTTCTAAATTCCATTCTTTTACTGCTTTCCTATCAATGGCCCATAAGCACTTCAAGTTCACTATGTCCAAAATTGAATTCTTATCCCTTAAATTGTCCCTCCTTCAAACTTCTCTATTTCTAAAGAGAGCTTTACCTTACCTCTCATCACTTAGGTTGAAAACCTTGGAATCTTCCTTGACTCCTCTCCTTCATACTTCATATCTAATCCATTGACAAATCTTGATTCTGCTTCCACAGCAATCTTGAAACTGTCATCTTTTATCCAATGACATCCTAGATCAAACCCTCATCATCTTTTGCCTTGCCTATTTTATTACTTCCTCTCTCCTTCTTGGCCCTCTCTAATTTAATTCTGAACACAACTACCCAAATTATAGATAGGTCTCACTATATCATTCTCATGCTCAAAAGCCATCCATAGCTCCCCAATGCCCATAGTATAAAAGCCAAATTATATTCATCTTGGTACTTAAGATCCTCAACAAACTGATTCTTACCTATCTTTATAGACTTACTTCATGCCACTTCTGCTCCTCAACTCTTCATTCCAGCTAAACCAGCCTACTAGCTGTTTCCCAAACTTAGTCTCTCCAACCTCTATTCATCTTCACAAACCATTGCCCACACCCAAAACGTATTCCTTCCTTATCTCAGCCTCTCAGAATCCTTGCATGTCTTTAAGATTCATCATACCTACTACCTTCTCTTATAAACCTTCCCTAGTTCTCCCAATTATTAGTGATGTCTCCTTTGACTTTCCTTGTATAATATGTGTATATGTATGTGGTAGAATATGTTTCTCAAAATTGAGAGTTATGTTTTTGCCTATGCATCCCCCACGCCTAGCATAGTATCTTGCATATAGTGTTGCTTTATAAATTCTTGTTGGACTAAATTGAGTATTAAGAAAAATGTTTGGGTTTTTTTTATAGTACTCATTACTTACTCCTGAAAAACAGGGATAAAAGATTTATTAATAGGTGTGAGGGTGAGGGTGAGCAAGAGATAATGTTTTTTTTCCTAAAACCAAAGATAACCTCACCCCAAAAAAGATACCTGGCCATAGTGCAAAAAGAATGTTTAACCACTGTGTAGATATGGAAAAATTAAAACCATATTTGTGGAGATAATAAATTACTTTTCACTGACCTTTTGCCATTCTCAAATATCCAAATTCATCTTTCATCTCATTGATCTGGATTTTACCCCAATGTTTCATTTTGCAAGACATTCATGTCTGCCCATTCATTGAAATTTATCCATGTCCTCCTATAAATATAAATTCATATTGGGGACCTACCTCATGTGCCATAGATCTTCTTCACTTTTCTCTGATATGAGAACACTAGTGAAACACTGTAACTATCTACCTTTCAATCTCTCAGCATCCACCCCTTCTTTTTCTATCAATTTCTCTAATGATATGTTTTGCTCCTGATCTTCTTTGAAAGAACATTGGATTATATACACCCTGTTCACACTCACCAGAAGCCTTTCCACTACCCTCTGGGCATATACTTTTTCATTTTCTCAAACACTGTTATGCACTTTGTTTCACTGTCACATGGCGATACATAGTAGTATTAAAAGATAAGTTTTTATTTAAGAGAGAAATTTGGAATCATTACAAGAGCGATGCCAAGTAATTCTGGCCCCATTTTTTGTCCATTTATAGTGTCTGTCCCAGAAAACATACTCATAGATAAGGTCTATAGGTTATCCAATCAACTTATGACTTTACCTGGCCAATGAACATTTTCATCTACTAATTTTTTTCTTCCATGAATTATCAGAACATCCTCTTTTAAGCAGGCTTTCTTACTGAACGCTCTATTAAATTCCAAGATTTGATGCAATCAAGATGACATAATTGGCAAACATGCGGAGAACCTCACTGTCTACAGGAAACCTGTTTTCAAGTTAGTTTCCACATGGGATCTTCTAAAACACAGTGGTCAAAAAATCTTTGTCAAGCATGTGCTTTCTGATTTTATGCCTCTCCTATTTATAAACATAATAATAGAATAAGGTAGTCTTTCATATCTTTCAAGGGCTCTTTGATAATTTTGCCCTAAGAATGTGAGGAAAGAGGGTTTTAGCCACAATTTTGTTCCCCTAAGCCAAATGGTTTCTCATAATTAAAAAACAAAAAACACAGGGAGATAATGTTGTCAAATGCATAATTGATCTACTAGGAAATATCATTTTTGAAGATCTGCCTATTCCCTCTCATTACATTCAGAAAGGAAGCCTTCTTGGAATATGCAAAAGATATATATCTCTGTACATATAATAGATATCTCTATCTACCTAGAGAAAGAGGTGGAGGAGATAGAGGAAGGGTAAGGAGGGAGAAGGAAAGAGAATAGATGGAAAATGAGAAAATATAGACTAGCAGTTATGGAAGTTCTCTCAATCATCTTATTTGGTACCAATATGGTCTGAGTTTTGTTTTTTTGTTGGTTTTTTTTTTTTGGTCTGGTATCTTCTCTTCCTACTTTATATACCTTGTGAATTTGTTCCTAAATATTCTCATAGTAAGGATTCCTCACACATAGATATCCTTTATGCATACTCATTCTGATTCAACCCATTTTTCCCCTTAGATTAAGTATCAAGAGCTGTCATTGTTTTCTTTGGCAAAATCTCTACTTCCTCTATAAGAACAATAAGGACCATGATATTCCATAAGTACATACTTGTCTGGAAGTCATCTTCTCCATTAGAATGTGAACCCTTTGATAAAAGGGACCGTGTCTTTGTCTTTCTTTGTATCTCTAGCACTTAGCACAGTACCTCTCACATAGTAAAAGCTATATAAATGTTTCTTGAATAAGTCACTGAATTCAAGTACTGTGACTCTACTGTGAATGAAAATAGTTTGTACTTAAAATCTTTCAGCTCTTTTCCCTTTATATTCTGTGAAATCCACTTGGTTGACTGCTTCCTTGGTTCCATCTCTAAGCTTTATTTGAAGTAGTTTTATCCTCTATTTCTTTTTCTACTTTATGAGGTAATTTTGTTCATAATTTTCTGTCATCCTTCTTCATAAGACTCTGCAAACAAGTTTATTCTAAAATAATGTTGTCTCTTGCTATCATCTCTCCTCATTTGGCAAGTTAAGTCAAAGATTTGCTTTATAATCACCTGTTTTTGGTCTTGTAATAGCAATTAATTTATGTTCATAAATTTCTGCATAAAGTTATAATTAGCATTCATTTAATTTCTACCGTCTTGGTCATTTTTCATTATCAATAGCTTTTAAATTCAAATTCTACCTTGTAATACTTGTCCTCATTTTCAACAAATTCAATAAGCATTTACTAAGAATCAACTGTACTTAAACTTCTGTACTAGGAACTAGGAAAAAATTGAAAATATAGTTAAGAACTATTTCTCCTTTCTCTAAAAGGAATTATAGTCTACTAGGGAGCTGATAATGACAAGTAAATTATAATACATAAAATCATCTAAATATATGAAATAAATGCAAAACAAACATGTATGAAGTTAAAAGAAAAAGGCCATTATTTACTGTGAATATTAGGGGTGTAGAAATGAATAATAATGGTAATGGAGACACCAGGGATGTTAAAATATAATCTAAATAGTTGTGGGTACACACACTGGGTTGTAGGAGAGATGGACCAGGATAGACCAGAGGTCACAGCTGAGCTGCTCCTAACTGACAAAAATGGCTGCTGGCCAACTGTCAGCAGCTTACCAATAGGCCAGAGACTTTGGAAACCAAGACTAGGTAAAGGTGTAAATAGCTTTAATTATGTTTAACTAAAAGGTGGGAAAGGGATTTCTATACTTAAAATCTAAAGGGCAAAACCACAGAGCAAGGGGAGGACTTACTCTACTCTAAACTAAGTGATCTAGCAGGCAGGGCCCAAGGAACAGTGCAGTCTCTGGGAAGCTTATTCAAGCCTGCTACCAGCCAGCCTTGAACAGCACAGCTATGGATCAGAGGGGTGGCTTTGAGGGTTCTCACAGTTTTCCAAAGATGCTCACTGGATGCCAAAATCCTAGGTGGTCCAAGATATCCAAGAAGAAAGAGTGTGCTTGAGAAACTGTCCACCAGATCCCAAACTTCTCCTCTTCTTGGTGCTGTTCTGTTGTTGCTGGAAATCCACCTCCACCCAGGATCCCAAGGAAATCAGGAAGCAGGGTCTGAGATCTCCCTGGGCTGGCAACAGTTTGCCCCCCCCCACTAATGGAGTCTCTCTCTCAGGGCACAAGGCATTACTTCCTGCTCCTTCATTCCATCTTAGAATTCTCCAACTCCAGCCTGCTAGATGAACCTTAATTCTTAATTAATAACTACCTAATCTTCCTCACAACAGTTGGAAAGGCTTCAGGGAAGTCTGGCATTTAGCTGGTATTTAAAGAATGTGTATCCATTCACCTGGAAGAAATGTGATTTCTGCCTTGAATATACTACTGGGCCCAAAATCTGGAGAGGTGACATCTCCAAGGAAATGCAGTAGGGTCCCTTACCATGGTTTCACTTTCTGAGGTTTCAGTTATCTGGGATCAGCTCAGAAGTTAAAGCATTGGATGTTCATTCAACTGCAATCTGCCCCACCTTCTGTTTTCATTTCACTTCTCCAATGTGATATTGGAGAATTTTAATGTCACAAACAAAAGATTAGGTAAAAATTAGTGACAATCTTTTATTTTCTGAAAACGTGGATCCCTATAAATTAAAGTCCAGGAAATTCCATGTTGTAGGCCTGACCAGACTCAGGCAAATCCAATGGCAATGTTATGGCACATGTATAGACCATTTAACAATTTTAAAAAGGCAGTCTACCAAATTCCAGTATGAAAAGAATATTCATCAGTGATCTAGCATCAGTTCAGTTGATCATGATTTCCCTGCCTTTATATTTGCAATAGAAGCTTTTTGCTCCTGTCAAGGAGAACCAAATACAAATGCCTTTCAAATACTGTGAGTTCTTTGTACAAGGAATTATTAAAATATTTATTAAAAAAGATAAAAATAAGTATGCCTCATGTAGCTTCATTTTAAATAGCCAGAACAAAGTCATGAAGAACAAGTTGAGCAGTGTGAATAGAGAGATGGCTTTTTTGTGCAAAACAATGGCTATAGTGCCTTACATTTACCCCCTCACTTCCCTAGACAACTTGCTCCTTTGTGGCTTTGATCCAGTCTTCTCTGTAGACATTAGAACTCCTTTGAGTTCATTCAAATACTGACCTGGTTTTGTAGATTCAGATACCACTACATTCAAATGCTGACCTTGGCCTCTGATTCAGATGCCACTATAGTCAGGCCCCTTCAGGAACAAGACCTATAAAATCAACTACCAACCTTGGTGATTGGTACTGTTAACTCTTCTCCCCTTCCATAGTGTGTGGCAAGTCCTCTCCAGAAACTTTTCCCCTTTTTCCTCCAGTGGGAGGCTTTGTCCAGCACCATAGAAAAAAAAACAGCTACACTCCCTGAGAATTACTACACACAACATACATAGAAGAGAAGATGAAAGGTAATCTCATACATGGCAACATTAATCCTAGGGATACTGTGAAAAGTCTGCTGCAGAAGGAAATATTTGAGATTAGTCTCAGAGTTAACAGGAGACTCTAAAAGATGGAGATAAGGAGGAAGAGCATTGCTGTCACGGGGAGCCACCAGTGCATATGCTGAGAAAGGAGATGGAATATTATGTAGGTGGAGCAGCAGTCAAACCTGTATGGCTGTTTTGTGGAATGTCTGGAACAGAATAGAGTGTAAAAGACTAGAAATTGAAGAGGCCAAGTTATGAAGAGCTTTAAACGTCAAACAAAAGATTTTATCTATGATCCTGTAGATAATAGGGAGTCACTGAAATTTATTAAGTAAGGCCATAATATTTTCTGACCTACACCTTAGAAAAATCACTTTGACAGCCATGTGGAGGATGGATTGGAGTGGGAAAAGATATGGCAAAAGGAAATCAACAGAAGATTATTGCGATAGACTAGACAAGAGGTGATGAGGGCCTAATCTAGTGAGACAGTTTTCAGGAGCACAGTCTATAAAAATAGTTCCCCTATTGTTAAAATGTAGAACTGAGTCACTCAAAGAAAGTAGTAGGAAATCTTGCTGCAACGCATATTTTGTTGGGGATCTTCACATCAAAATAGTGAAGCACTCAAGCTTCTAGCATGCATTTTTTGACTATAGCCACAGCTAAGGAGAAAACCCTTTTGTTGCCACTTCTACCAGATAATTAGTCTTCCACTATTGAGGAGAAAGCCTCTTGGAAAGGAAACTCAACACTGCAGGAAACTAACCTGGTATATCTTAGTTTCTGCTCTATCCCCATGTACCCCACAAACACACTAGTCAGCAAAGCTGACATAGTGGGTTGATTTGTGGGCTCGAAGTCAGGTAGACCCATTTGAATCTTGCCTCAAATATTTACTAGTTATGTAACCCTGAGAGAGTCATTAACCTCTCTCTGCTCAAGTTTCCCCATCTGCTAAATGGAGCCAATAATACAACCAACTTTTCTGGGGTTTTGTGAGGCTATAATAATATATGTAAAGTTCTCTAAAAACCTTAAAATGCTCATCTCTCCCTCTCCTTCTTAATATGGTTGGTTGGTTGGGTGATTGCTTGATTGGTTGGTTGGTGTTATATTTTGTTTGTCTTTTATATTCAAAGACATCAGACATCAGACATCAGGAATAAGTTGAATTTAAGTGAGTCGGAGTTACACAAAAATGTTGATCTCACTCACTCTTCCAGAGCCATAGAAGTCCAGTGGCAGAATAAAAGTCAGGATGACTGGCGATGGCCCAGGATGTAGTGGTTTCTTAATGTCTAATGAAGAGCCAAAAGAAAACTATCTAACTTTGATCTTTTCAAAAACTTCATTTTAAAGGAAAAAAACAAAACCCCAGTGTTTCCCTAGCCTGAAATTTACTATTCCCCCCACCCCCCAAACCCCTGAATCTTCTCAGTCAAAGGTCCCTCCTTGGTGCCAGATTGGTCCTTACATAGACCAATCCCGCACCTGGAAGTGGGGGGTGTGGCATCGTGGTCCCTCCCTAGCATGGGATTGGTTCATTCAAGATCAATCCCACACCAGGAAATAGGGAGTGGGACCTCTGGTGCATGCTGGGGAATGTAGTCTCCTCGCCACAATATTTTTAAAACCCACATTAATCAAGCTCTAAAAGCTCCTCAGCATCTGCTTAAGCCACCTTCATGGTTGTTGGAACAAACTGTTTTGATCTGCCCATTCCTCTGGGGAAAGTCTTCATGTGACTGAGATAGACAACCCCCCTAAAACTCACTGATGGGTTTGAGGTCTGTCAGTTACCTTTAACCTATTTTAGCTCACCTTCAGAGTTGGTTTACTTAGGTATGGCTTGTAGACATGCTACAGCTTCTTGGAGCCACAGGTAAGAGCTGGGTGCCAAGAGCTGGGTGCCAAGGGTCACCAAAAGAGGAAAATAGCCCTGAAAAGATCTCTCATGACAGAAGTATAATGATAATATAATAATAAACAACCATTAAACACTCTTACTTATATATAGTTATAAACACACTCACAGAAGTTCCTCTTTGTAATCTTCTATGTTCCAAGAAAGTTTGGCTATTCCCTGAAGAACCCTTCTAGGATGATAAAGAAGAGCAGGAAGATGTTATTTCTGATTGACTAAGATTCCCCCCAGGCCTCTGATTTGGATATGGCATATCTGAGAGAGAGAAAATGTGGAATGACAATCTTGGAGAAGAAAATAGAGAGGATGAGATGAAAAGTATAAAATGTTGATAATGACTAGGAGATCTCTCAGGAACTCCAGACACAAAGGGCAAGATAATCCTTCAAAATGTCCACTGGTTCACAGCACTGGTATTACTAGACACTTCTAAGAGTGAACTTCTCTAGTGAGATCATTCTCTCTTTATTTGAAATGGCATCACCTGAGTCAGTATCCATTTACTCTTGCTCTGATCTATGTAATTCCTCCAAAATTTGCTTTAAAACTTGCTTGGATAAATATATTCACTATCTGTGATTGTCTCTTGTGTAATATGGATTTGGTGGAGGAGGATGAGAAAAGTTAACTATTTGATAATATCCCCTTTTAAGTGACCAGAGAATATGGCTTTTATTCTGTAAGTCTAAAAGAGTATTTAGTAATTCCCTTGAATATGGAGTCACAAAGGATTGCTCATCCATACATCTTCTCTCCAAAAAGATGGAAATTTCAGTCTCCAAGGAAATATAATGTGCCAAATCTCAGATCAGGTTAATATTTTTCTATATAAGATACATGTGCAATCCCTATCCTTGTGGCATGGCCTTTCTTTGAAATATGACAGTTCCAATGCCAATATATTTGACAAATTACTAAGATACCAATCTATTTTTAAAGTATTATAATTTTAACAAAGTTTAAACTTAGCAGTTACATATTCATTTTCTTCTGGTTTCTTCCCTGCTCATTTCAATGTGTTCCCCATCTCTGTGCTCAGAGAACTGTCCAAACATGACATAATTCATGAATAGTCCTTTAAATAAGTGCCATTCAGAACTTCCTCCTAATAAATATAGCTCTGCACCCCGAAACTTTGAGTGGGATGTAATCCAAAGAGTCTAAATTAAGAAAGAAATGAGTTCCTTACATAAGCATTAAGTATATTTTAATCATAATCACTGACAAGATAGATGTTTATAAATAATACTATTATCAATCATTCAATGAAATTTTATTATGTGGTTACTATGAACCAGATATTGTGCTAGTTTGGAAGATTAGAAAGATAGAAATTAAAATAGTTTCTATCTTAAAGAAACATACACTCTAGACAAGGAATGGAACAAACACGTATTACATATATATATATATGTATATATATCCACATTTAAAATAGATCAAAGGTAATTTTAAGGGGAAGACATTAGTATTTGGGAGCCTCAGCAAAAATCTTATGCAGAAAATAGCAGATGAGCTATCTTAAAGGAATCCTGGGATTTGCAGAAAGACTTTTCCTATCCCAATAATGAAATAAACTTCCATTTTCATTGGAGCCTTTTCAAGTACACACCTAAAAATAGTCTCTGAACTTTATCAATATGTGCCACCGAGGCAATCATTTTAGAAATTTATAAAGTTTAAATATTTTTAGAATATGTCGTGTTACAGGAAACCATCCTTTTTCTCTATTCTAGAAAATCTCATCATCATAACTCCAGCCTAAACAAACATCTATTCCTAGCATTAACAAGTTACAATGGTAAAAATGGAGTCAAGATCTCCTTTAGAACTCCTATTTCATTTGAAAGCACTAGAAATAAAGGTAGCCATATAGTACGATCACTAGGAGAGGGTTGTATTTTTTCACAGGGAAAACATGACTCATAGAAATGCTCTTCACTAGGGTATTTGCCACTGGTAAAAAGTGAAGGAGCTAAAAATATCTGCCTGTCAGAATATCTCTGAGCTATGTATTGACAAAAGGTAGTGGCTACATTATAGAAAGAAAATCAACTCTTTCTCATTTGATGAGATTTGGACAATGCCTTCCAGCCAATTTACCTCCCAAATATTTCATTCAGAGTTTGCTTTTTTAAATGGAAAGTGACAAAGTGATATTCTTCAGGGGAAAAAAACATTTTAGGAGGACTGAAGGGATGACACAACCAATTCTTTGAAATACATTGTGATCTTAAAGTTTGGAAACCATGATTCATTCGTCAAAGAGGATGTCAAAAAAGATATGTCAAAAAGAATGGAATCAAAAATGCTTTCTGCAACAACTTAAGCTAACACTTTTAAGAAGTCAAAAAATAATGTTGGGGACAAAGAAAATGAATAATAAATTTAGGGAAGCTGTTTAGTTTAGAGAAATGTTACACTCTAAAATGAACTTTAATGTCCCTAATACTTTGGGAAGCTTATAGAGAGACCTTTTGTCACTATATTGTAAAAACTTTGAGGTAATCAGTATGTTTGTCCCATCAGAGTTTCAGCAATAAGGATGGAGGGGTCTCAATGGACAAAAACAACAACACTTTGCATCTGGGATTAGGTTGAGTAAAGAGACCTATTGAAAGCAGGAGTAGAAACAAGGACATAGCAGGTGCTACAAGATATGAAACACTTTGACAAGCATAATCCTGGGTTCCTAGACACCCCACCTGTATGGTGTTATATAGACAAGAAACCCAAACAAGGACTAACATAATGCATCCATTTGATTAATTAAAACCATATAAAATTTCCAAAAGAAATATTATATATTAATCTCCAGGAAAGCACAAGTTTTTGATAGGAAAACCTATAACCAAATATATACATAGATATATGTTTGTTTCTATGTATCTATAGAGTCTATATTAGCCATAATGTATATATTATGGATACACATACATACACAATGTGTATATATGTAGCCCTCCCTTAGCTGACACCCTAAAACCCCTACCTTAGAGCATACTCAATTGGCATTCCAGAAAACTGAACTGATGAACTTTCAGCTGACATTTAAAGGAAGCCAGAGAAACTAAAAGGTGGTGGTGAAGAAAGAGAGAGAGCTTTCCCATCTTGGAGGACAATGATGGCAGATGGAGCATTATATGGAGGGAACTTAAAAGTCAGTGTAACTGGATTGTAGAAATGAAAGACCACCATAAAAGTAGGAAGTATACATACCATATTAAATGCTCCAAGGAGGGGTATATATGTGACTATGAAGGTAACAGAGAGCCACTGCAGTCTACTGAGCAGGAAAGTAACATGGTCAGCATTGTACTTTAAGAAGATGACTTTGGCAATTGAGTAGAATATAAATTAGAATGGGAAAGATGGTTCAGAAAAAAACAATTAGAAAGCTACTGAAAAAGCCCATGGGAGAGGTCCAGAACTAGAGTAACTATATAAGTGGAAAATAAGAGATATCGAAGACAGATGTTTTAAAGGTAGAGATGTAAATGTTTGTTAACTGACTAGATATATAGAGTCAATAAAAGTAAGTAGGGTAACCTCCAGGTTGAAAACCAAGGTGACCTGAAGACCATTGATGCTTTTGATAGCAATAGGGAAATGCAGACGAAGGAAGGGTTTGGGACAGAAGGATAATGAGTTTTGCTTTGAACACAATGAGTTCTATATGCCTCCTGGATGTCTAGCTCAAGGTGCCCAAAAGGCAGTTGTGATGTTGGACTGGAAATCAGCACATAGAGTAGGTTTGGATATCTATATCTGAGAATCATCTCCATAGGTATGATTACTGAACTCATGAGAGTCACTGAGATGACTAAATGACATAATATAGTGTAAAAATAGGAATGCCTTCTGGTACACATACAGTTTACAAGACATAAAGATCCAACTTCAAAGGAGACTGAAGAGAGTTCACGTCAATAGAAGAAGCAAGGCAAAGAAATGTCATGCAAACCCAGAGAAGAGAATATCAAGCAGAAAAAGTGATCATCAATGTCAAATACTGTGGGGGAAACATTATGAATGAAGATTGAAATGTCATAAGCAATTAAGCAACCGCTGACCAACAAGAAAAGGAAATATATATATTCTTAAGCCCGCACTATCACTTCCCCATTTTAAAAAAAAAAGAGCTGTGTGGCAGAGAAAAAGCAATCATACTTGTTTCTGAAGGCCAAGACACTAAGAAACCAAACAGTTAATAACTTTATGAATTAACAGTAGAAATGGTAATCCTTAATGATTAAAAAATCTTGGAAGACTGTATATTAATTAATAATTATTTTATTATTAAAAGGTTGGAGAGAGAAAAAGATCACCTGGCCACTCTAACTAAAAGTCTGCAAGCCACATAGTGATTCCTCTGCTCCCACTTCCAGCCCTGGCTTGAACCCAAGCTACTTTACAGCTAGTGGGGAGATGGCCATGCCAGATAAAGGATGAGGCCCATGCCTTCCTAGTCGTAAACATTCCAGAGAGAACAGAGAGTGAGTCGCAGGCCAAAGAGAGAATGAACTAATACTCATCCCTTTTCTTATAAGGCTAATGATGTCTCTTCTTCTTTGTCTCTGATTGGTCAGGCTTAACTTCAGTGTAGGTTCCCAGTTCAAACAGGTCATTGGCAGGGACTTCCACAAACAAGGACTTCATGCATTTTAGCTAAGCTTTTCTAGGAAACCAGAGAGCCACATGAGCTAAGGAGGATAGTCTGATGGAATAAAAGGTTAATTTAATATAAAATGTAATCTCTACATAGAAAGAACACACAATCTCTACATAAGCAAAGACTGGTCAATAGAAGCAACTTAAAATCATAGGTCTCTCTTTTTTTTAATTTAATTTACAGTGGGGCAGCTGGGTAGCTCAGTGGATTGAGAGCCAGGCCTAGAGACAAGAAAGAGGTCCTAAGTTCAAATCTGGTCTCAGACACTTCCCAGCCGTGTGACCCTGGACAAGTCACTTGACCCCCATTGCCTAGTCCTTACCACTCTTCTGCCTTGGAGCCAATATATAGTATTGACTTCGAGAGAGAAGGTAAGGGTTTAAAAAATAAAAATAAAATAAAATTTAATTTAATTTACAAAATAAACCCACATAAATCATCAGCTTTTCTATATATTTCCAACATATCCCAGCAAGCAAGAGTTAGAAAGAGAAATGCCATTTAAAATCACCCTAGACGATATAAAATACTTAGGAATCTATCTGCCAAGACATACACAGGAATTATATGAACACAACTATGAAACACTTTCCACAAAATTAAAACTAGACCTAAACAATTAGAAAAACATTAATTGTTCATTGGTAGGATGGGTTAACATAATAAAAATGACCATTCTACACAAATTAATTTACTTATTTAGTGCCATATCTATTAAACTATCAAAAAACTTTTTTACTGAATTAGAAAAACTATAACAAAGTTCATTTGGAAGAACAAAAGACCAAGAATATCAAGGAAAATAATGAAAAAAAAACGTGAAGGAAGGTGGCCTAGCAGTACCAGATATTAAACTATATTATAAAGCAGCAGTGATCAAAACAATATGGTACTGGCTAAGAGACAGAAGGAAGGATCAGTGGAATAGACTTGGGGCAAGTGACTTCAGCAAGATAGTGTATGATAAACCCAAAGAGCCCAACTTTTGTGACAAAAATCCACTATTTGACAAAAACTGCTGGGAAAATTGGAAAACAGTATGGGTGAGACTGGGTCTGAATCAACATCTCACACCCTACACCAAGATAAATTCCGAATGGGTAAAGGACTTGAATATAAAGAAGGAAACTATAAATAAATTAGGTGAGCACAGAATAGTATACTTGTCAGATCTTTGGGAAAGGAATGATTTTAAAACCAAACAAGAGTTAGAAAAAATTACAAAATATAAAATAATTTTGATTACGTTAAATTAAAAAGTTTTTGTGCAAACAAAACCAATGCAACCAAAATTAGAAGGGAAGCAACAAATTGGGAAAAAAATCTTTATAACCAAAACAAAAGCCTCATTACTCAAATATATAAGGAGCTAAAACAATTATACAAAAAAATCAAGCCATTCCCCAATCGATAAATGAGCAAAGGACATGAATAGGCAATTTTCAGATAAAGAAATCAAAACTATCAATAAGCACATGAAAAAGTGTTCTAAATCTCTTGTAATTAGAGAAATGAAAATCAAACCAACTCTGAGGTACCACTTCATACTTAACAGAGTGGCTAAAATGACAGCAAAGGAAAATAATGAATGTTGGAGCGGATGTGGCAAATTTGGGACTTTAATGCATTGCTGGTGGAGTTGTGAATTGATCCAACCATTCTGGATGGGAATTTGGAGCTATGCCCAAAAGGCTTTTAAAGACTATCTACCTTTTGATCCATCCATTCCACTGCTGGGTTTGTACTCCAAAGAGATCATAGGGATGGAGACTTGTACAAAAATATTTATAGCTGCATTCTTTGTGGTAGCAAAAAAATTGAAAAATGAGGGGATGTCCTTCAATTGGGGAATGGCTGAACAAATTGTGGTATCTGTTAGTGATGGAATACTATTGTGCTAAAACAAATAATGAACTGGAGGAATTCCATGTGAACTGGAACGACCTCCAGGAACTGATAAAGAGCTGATATACTGTGGTACAATCCAACGTAAAGGACTTCTCTATTAGCACCAATGCAATGATCTAGGACGACTCAAGAGGAGCTTATGAGAAAGAACACTATCCACATTCAGAGGAAGAATTCTGGAAGTGGAAACACAGAAGAAAAACAATTGCTTTTTCACATGGGTTGATGGGGAAATGATTGGGGATATTAACTCTAAACAATCACCTTAGTGCAAATATCAGTAGTGTGGAAATAGGTGTTGATCAATGACACATGTAAAACCCAATGGAATTGCACGTTGGCTATGGGAAGGGGTTGGGGAAGGGGAGGGAAAGAACATGAATCTTGTAACCATGAGAAAATATCCTAAATTTATTAATTAAATAAAAATTTCAAAGATAAAAAAATTAAATTAAATTAAAAATAAATAAAATTTAATTTAATTTTTCCACAATTACGCATAAAAACAGTCTCCAAAATTTTTAAAGAATATTGAGTCTTACATCCTCTCCTCCCCTCCTCCCAAGATGGTAAGCAATCTCATATGGATTTTACATGTGCAATCACATAAAACATTTTTCCATATTAATCCCTTTGTGAAAGAAAACTCAAACAAAAAAATTAAGAAAGTGAAAAAAACTTTGCTTTTCTTTCTGCTTAGATTCAGACTCTGTCCATTCTTTCTCTAGAAGAAGATGGAATTTTTTATCTTGAGTCCTTTGGGATCATTTTTGGATCATTGTATTACTGAGACTAGCTAAATTATTTGTTGTTGTTTATTATACAGTATTCCTGTTACTCTGTATAGTGTTCTCCTAGTTCTGTTTATTTCACTTCCAATTCATGTAAGGCTTTCCAAGTTTTTCTGAACTCCTGGTCATCATTTCTTACAGCACAACAGTATTCCATTACAATCATATACTATAACTTATGCAGCCATTGCTCAGTTGATGAGCATCCCTTTACTTTCCAATTCTTTGTCCCCACAAAAAGAACTGCTTTAAATATTTCTGTACCTATAGGTCCTTCCGCTTTTTGTTTTTTATCTCTTTACAACAGTGTTGCTAGGTCAAAGGGTATATACTGTTTTGTAGCCCTTTGGACATAGGTCCAAAATGCTCTCCAGAATGACTGAATCAGCTCCCAATTCCCCCAACACTGCATTAGTGTCTCAATTTTCCCACATCCTCTCCAAGTTTTGTCATTTTCCTTTTCTGTCATTATAGTCAATCTGAGAGATATAGAATTCTTTTAATTTTCATTACTCTAATTAACAGTGATTTAGAGCAATTTCTGCATAGCTATAAAGAGCTTTAATTTCTTTGTCTGAGAACTGCCAATGCATATCCTTTGACCATTTATCAATTGAGGAATGAATCTACGTATTTGAGAAATGAGGCCTTTATTAAAGATTTGTAAAAAAATTTGCATCTTATGTGAATTACTCTCCATCCTAGTTCCCCCTATTTAGTTTCTGACCATTAGTTCCCCCAATTTGCCCTCTTTTGTATCATCCCCATCCCACCTCTCTTATCCCCTTTCCCTCTTATTTTCCTGTAAGGTAAGACAGATTTCTATACCCAATTAATTCTCTTCCCTCATTGTGTTGCTTCCAAGGAGAGTAAAGTTCACATACTCCCTTCCCCATCTCTCCGACCTTCCCCTCCACTGTAAAAGCACTTTCATGCATCGTTTAAGTGTAATAATTTACTCCATTCTATTTTTACCCTCCCCTTTCTACCAATGCATCTCTCCTTCTTAACCTTTTTTAGATATCATCCTATTATATTCAATTCACACCCTTTCCCTCTTGCTATGTATACTTCTTTTAACTTCTTTTAACCCTAATAATGATAAATTTCTTCCCATATAGGTATATACACAGTTTAATCTTACTGAATGTCTTTTTTTTCTGTCCTGCTTTTTTATGCTTCTCTTGAGTCTTGATAAGGTTTAGCATAGAGGAAAAGTTTTACTTTAAATTGTTCAATCAAGATTTTTAGATTCACATTGCATAAGCTATATTGAATTTGTTTGAATTTTCTCTTTGCAGTTATGCTAGATTAGTATAAGATTTTTAGACAAATACGTTTTTCTGAATTAGCTTTAGAATGACAATATATTCTTTGTAAAAACTATTTTTGTAAAAGTTTTGCATTTTGCATGTTGCATTTTGGGAATTTTATTATTTTATTCTTTAGTGTTTGATATTTTGAATTATCTACTTTTTTTGCAAATGTTTGCATTTTGTTTTTGCTTTCTGTAAAACAGCTTATTGTAATTCTCTACATCCCTTTTTTCCCTATTATATATTCCTACAGTAAGTTAGTGAATAGGAGTAGGAAACATAAATAAGTTTAGAGTAGGACTGTTTTTTATTTTCAGTAAGTATAATAAGATAAGTTTACAATAAGGAGAATTTACATATGTACTAATGATGTCTTTGACAAATTTGCTCAAATGATAAGAGGGAGGAAATATAATAGGAAAAGGATAGAGATAGGTTAAGACTGAAGAGAAGTGGAAGGTTGTCTTTAAGGCACATACAAAGAACTCAAGGAAAGGATTTAGCAGGCAGAAGGCAGAGGAGGAACAATTTGGAAGTGACAACTGGTAGAGTCAGGGACTTCCTGGAGGAGGCTTTGGTCTCTTCCTCTCCCAAAGTGGAGAGGAAAGGTGGCTTGTTGGAGCTTAGCTACCTCAACCTGATGGTGGAGAAAGAGAAACCCCTAAATCATCTTTGCAGGTACTCTGACCATACCTGCTGTGCTTTTCAGAAGGGTTTTATCTAAAAAAAATCCTGTCAGATCAGCTTTGAGGTTTTACCTCAGGGGTCAGATCTCCTGGGGTGGACTTAGCCATTTGAGAGCAATCCTAATGGGTTTTGGAGACCGCATTTGAACTATATCAAACTAACTACTAAGGGTCATAGATATAGATAACTTAGTCAGCTTTTGGGGAACACCTAGATAGAAATAGGGAGCTGGTAATTTAGCCAGAAGACCCAAAGGCTCACTCTTGCCAGGGATGTAGAGGGTTTTTGGATGAATAGTTAGATCCCTTAGAGTTAGGGACCCCTTGTTCTGATTCTCAGTGTGTATCCCCTCTTATAATAAAGGAGTTACTGATTTTATAATCAGTGTCTCCAAGGTATTTGCACAGCTGGCCCAGTGAGAGAAAGTGATTCTGTTTCATTCTCACTAACTGGAAGTTAGAATACCTGGAGATCTCTGCTAGGTATTCAGGAGTATCCCTAAGTGGATCAACCACTAATCCCATCTGGCTCTCCTCCCCTTATATCTTTTTTTTATATTTGAGGGTCAAATTTTCTATTCAGTTCTGGTCTTTTCATCAGGGATGTCTGAAAGTTCTCTATTTTATTTTATGCCCATTTTTCCCTTGAAGGATTATGCTCAGTTTTGCTGGGTAAATGATTCTTGATTAAAGTCCTAGTTCCTTTGCACTATGGAATATAATATTCCAGGCCCTGAAATCCTTAAATGTAGAAGTTGCTAAATCTTGTTATCTTGACTATGGCTACATGGTATTTGAATTCTTTCTTTCTTTTTGACTGCATGTAATACTTTCTCCTTGACCTGGGAGTTCTGGAATTTGCCTATAATATTCCTTAGAGTGGTCAGTGGATTCTAGAATATCAGGGCTATTTTCCTTGATAATTTCTTGAAAATTATGCCTAAGATCTTTTTTTATCATGGCTTTTAAGTAATCCAATAATTCTTAGATTATTTGTCTTAGATTAGATTATATCTCCTGATATTTATTTTCTAAATCAGTTATTTTTCCCAAGAGATATTTCATATTTTCTTCTATTTTTTTCATTCTTTGATTCTTTGGACTTTGCTTAATTGCTTCTTACTCTCTTGTGAAGTCATTAGTTTCCGCTAGCCCATTTCCAATTTTTAAGACATGATTTTCTTGAGTGAACTTTTTGTTTATACTTTTCCATTAGGGCAATTCTACTTTTAAAAGAGTTTCTTTCTTCAGTAAATTTTGGTACCTCTTTTTTCAAATTGATCATTTCTGCCTTTTAAGAAGGTATTTTTTAATGCAGTTTTGCATATCTTTTCCCAGTTGGCTACTTATACTTTTTAAGGCATTCCTCTCTTCTTTGGATTTTTGTAGTTCTTTTTTATTATTTGGATTATTCTTTCTTTTTAAGTTATTGTTAGTATTTTAATATTTTGACAGTGCTTCCTTTACCAAGATGTTGACCCCTTTTTAATGATTTTCTTATATCATTCTTATTTCTTTCCCCAATTTTTCTTCCACTGCTCTCGTTCAATTTTTAAAATCATTTTTGAGCTCCTCCACTAATTTATTTTGGATCTTGAGAACAATTCCTATTTTTGAAGAATTTGAATATAGAAGTATTGGCTTTTTGTCTTTTTTCTGAGTTTGTGCTTTGGTCTTCTCTGTCACCAAAATAGCTCCCTATGTTAATTTTCTTTTTATTGTATGCCCATCTTCCTCCCTTTCTCTTTCCTTTAAACTTAAAAAATATTAAATTTCAGTTCTATAACTCTAATGAGGGGAGCACTGTTCTAAGCT
The DNA here is from genome assembly GCF_016433145.1 of Gracilinanus agilis. Taxonomy (NCBI): domain Eukaryota; kingdom Metazoa; phylum Chordata; class Mammalia; order Didelphimorphia; family Didelphidae; genus Gracilinanus; species Gracilinanus agilis. Next base: position 261,977,254 of record NC_058130.1, read on the forward strand.
TCATGTTCTTTGTGCAATCACCTTCAGAACTATCTCTGGGGAATCTATCTGCTTTCATGTCTCTCAAGGCGATGTGATATAAGGAGAAGTATGTTTAATACTCTTAGGGCCTTTGCTCTTTTCTGTAACCCCAAGCATTCGTTTGTCCCTTTCTCTTCTTCACTCTGAGACTGAGACCCAGGACTATGACCTGGATCTGCAATATGAGCAATGAGACAATAATCTTGTACCCAGAGGAAGAAATGGGACTCCTATAATTTCCTTTTGAGCAGTTATTCAACCTCCCTTACTATCTGTGACTGAGAGCTCTAGAAGCCTTTTGCTACTGATGCAGTCATACCACCCCCTACCACCACCACCAAACCGATTACTGTGGTGGGACCTGCCTTGGTGTGCTGCTTTGTGCTCCACTTCCACCATGGTGCAAGAGATCTTTCATGTCAGCCTTCTAAATTGCTTTGGGCTGAAAAATTATTTGATTCCATCTTTTTGTGAGTTATGATGCCCCAGAATTCTTTTTGAGGTGTTATATCAAAGTTTTGGGGAAAGGGTAACTTGGTAGAGATCAGGTGGGTCTATGTATCTTCTCTACCATCATGGTACCACTCTCACAAAAGTCATACGTCTCTTGAAAAAATATGACAAGTAATAAAATCTGAATACCATTATGCAAAAAAATGAATGAAGAAAACAAAGCCCCAATGAAATGGGGATGTGGGAGTGGTGTGGGATGCAGCCTATGTTGTAAACTCTAAAATATATTGTGGCTACATGTAACAATTCCAATGAGAAACAACAAATTCTGTCAATGATCAGGAGAAAGGCCTTCAAATATTTGGGAAAGGAAATTTGAATGGTACATATTCATCCAATACCCACTATAAACTACAGAAAGAAATAGAAGAGTATATTCCCCCCAAAAGCAAAAGAGCTGAAAGTGAACCCCTCTCCCCACAAAATAAGGGAAGCATTTGAAACATGTTCTTCCCCAAAAAAAGACATGAGAATGTGATTATTTAACCTGCAAACAACTCAGATATCAGAAAAATAAGAAAAGTAGATAGGACTAATACAGAAAAAATAACAAAATAAGTAACCTCAGTTCTAGAAACCATAAAAAAGAAAAAAGAGAGAAAGATTTTGGGCACTGAAAGAAAAAAGAAACAATAGAGAGAGTCCTTTAAGAAAACATATTCCAACAATTTTCTGCTTGCAAGAAACATACTCTATAAAGCAAAGACATACACAGAATAACAATTAGAAGCTGGAACAAAATTTAATGGGTATCAGATGAATCAAAAAAATAGGAGTTTAATTTATGCTATTAAGATATAGCACCAAAAAAAATGTCACAATACAGTGATAGGAAAATTACATTGTAAAGAAATGAATCATGGGCAATAAGCCAATAGAAATCTTAAATATATAGCCCCCAAATGCCATTACATATAAATTTAAAAAGAAAAAATAATGGAAAATATAGAATTGAACAAATTGTTGGAGAATCTAGAGCTAGAAGAATGATGGAGTCTTTTAAATAGGACTTCTGAGGAATTATAGGTATTTTTCTTTGCCATGTGTAAAAGAATGACATCCTAAATAATGAGTTGTTCAGAGAATAAATCATAAAAACAATAATTATATTAAAGAAAATAATGACAAAACAATATACAAAAATTTCTGAGATAATATTTAAGCAATCCTCAGGGAAGAAATTATATCCATTAAAGCATATATTGTTGTTGCTGTTGTTCATACTTGTTCTTTGAAGAAGACTAGTGACATTATGAGGTGACATCTTGACTTGCTCAAGCAAATTGAATTTAAGCAATGCAGAGTTGCACAAAGTCCTCAGCCTCACTTTCTCTTCCATAATAGTGGAAATCCATTGGCAAAACAAAAATCAGTGGTGATGGCCCACTAAATGAAATATTCATAAATGTAAATAAAATGAATGCAAATAAAATATATAGGATTCACTATCAAAGCACATAAAATACTTTCATAGATTCAATCACTAAATATTCTTCAAAGGAATAACTTGTACATATAGAAGAATAGTATTTGTGGCTGAGTCATGCCAATATATTAAAATTTATAAAAGAACCAATTTTAATTTATAGTTTTGTTATAGCAATCAAACTATCAAAGAAATCCTTCTATAGAACTTCATAAAATAACAACATTCATTTATAGAAACAAAAGATATAGAATATTTAAGGAAATATGGGGAGATAAAATTGAAAGGGTAATACATTTTCAAACTTCAAAATATGTTATAAAGTAGCAACATTCAATAGTATTTGGTATTAGTTAAAAGAGAAGTAGATCAATAGAACAGACTAAAGATAAGGGAATCAGAAATAATGAAAAGTAATGCTATCTTCAATAAACTTGAAAACATAAATTACTTGGGAAAAAAATTCCCTAATTGTTAAAAGCCATAAGAAAAACTGGAAAGAAATCTGACAAAACTTAAGCTTAGACCACCATTTTAGCACAATAGACAGACCATCCGTTTTTGTGATAAATTTAAAATGGATATGTGACTTAAGCATATCATAAAAAAGATCATATACCTTTCATAGCTAAGGGTAAGAAATGTATACTTAATCAAACAAGGCACAGAGGTCATTTCAAAAGATAAAATTGATCATTTTATTACATGAAACTTAAAAAACTTTTGAGCAAATACAAATAATTCATCTAGAATAAGAAACAAAGCAGTCAATGAGGGGGGAAATCCCATTTTTTCATCAAATTTCTTCCATAAAGCTTTGTTATCCAAGATTTTATGCACATACATCCTTATACATGTATATGAGAGATAAGATGGCAGCTGGTATTAATACAGGGAGTAGAGTGCTGGGCCTAGAGTCAGGAAGCGTCATCTAATCTAGGTCCAGACACTTACAAGCTTGTAACTCTGGGCAAGTCACATAACCTTGTTTGCTTTAATTTCTTTATCTGTAAAATGAGCTGGAGAAGGAAATGACAAAACCACTCCCATACCCTTGTCAAGTAATTCCCAGCAGAGGCCCCATCGAGTTAGACATGATGGAAAACAACTCAGCAAAAGTGAGACAAAGAGAAATAGAGGAGGGAAGCAAAGAAGGAGGGAGAGAAAAAGCCATTCCCTAAAAGAAAAGAGTTCAAAGTATATAAACAAGCAAATAAAAGAAATGTGAATCAAAATATCCCTGAAGTTTAACCTCATGCCTAGCAAATTGGCAGACATGACAAAAATGGAGAATAGTCAGTATTGGAGGAATTGTGGGACTATAGACATTTTATATATTGTTGGTAGAGAGGTAATTTTGGAAAAAATAATTTTAGAAAGCAATTTAGAATTAGGCAAATAAAGTCACTAAAATGTCCATCTCTTTTTGAGCCAGAGATTCCACTTGTAGACATATTGTTTAAGGAAGTCATTGATAACTAGAAAATTCTCACCTACCTCAAAATATTTCAGCAACATTTTTTGTAGCAAAGAAATAGGAACAATGTAATTTTCCATAATTAAATAAATGGTGGTACATGAATGTAATGGAAAATTAGTCCTCCTTAAGATGATGAATATGGTAAACACAGAGAAGCATGGACATTCATGAACTCATAAAGAGTGAAGTAAGAAAAGCCAAAAGAACCATATACACAATAATTACAATAATGTCAATAGAAATAACATCCACCATAACACTGAAAGTGTGTGTTGCAAAATTACAAAGAATAGCATGTTCTTTTAACTAGACCTGGTCTATGAAAATATTGCTCCTGTAAACAGTGATTGTTCAAATCATTAATAATCTAAGTATTAAAAAATCAAATGTATTAAAATCTATTAGAAAACTTTTCATTTCCAGATGGCCCCAAAGAAGACAGATAGGAAAATACACTGGCCCAGTACTTTGCAGACTTGTGAGTGAGGACTGTGGATGTGGAGCACTGCAAATATTTATTTTAATGTCTTGATTGTTTTGCCAATTTTTTTCCTTTTTTATTATTTTTTAAAATAGTCATTGTTATGAATCTCTGATAGGGAAGAGGAGTAGGGATAAAATGGGAAATTTAGAGTGATGTAAAACAAAAGATATCATTTAAAATATGCTTGAAAAATATTTGTGAAAAAAATCGTTGTCATCTTTGGATTGAATAATTAATTGAATAATTAAGTCAGAAGGCAGATTGCAGAGAATCAGGTTGAGGATGAAATAAAGGTATCTAAAATAGATAACTTTCTCAAAGTGTTTATTTGAGAAAGGGAAACAAGATATGTGATGATAGCTGCTAGGGATAGGGAGATTGAATGAGTTTTTTAAGTATGGGAGAGAAATAAATAGGTGAATTTCTAAACATAAGGGAAGGATACTGTAGATAAGGAAACACTGAAATTTAGAAAAAGAATTGGGATAGTGGTGACTAAGCACAATCTGTTGGAAAAATGAGAGGGGATTGGATAAAGGAGATATATATCTATAGACATAGATATATATCTCAAATGGTAGACCTTTGCAAACAGGGCCCATTTTCAACTGAGACAAAAGGGAAGGAGGAAATAGTAGAAGAAAATGTCTATGTGGTATGAATTGAAGAGATATGGAACAGAGGAATTGATCAATGAGATACCATTGCTAGGAACATGTGCAAGGGACCCACATGCATGAATATGCCAAATAGAGGACCATCTCTCTCCAGTTCTGAAGACTGCCAGATATTCTCAATCCCCTATATTCTTATTGTTTGGTAAAGAGCATCAAGAATTTCTGAATCCCACCTTCCAGGATTGAGAAGGGAGAATTATCTGGAGAATATCAAATTCCTGCAGAATTTGATAACTCATATAGTCAGTCATTTTTCAATCATGTCCAACTCTTCTTTACCCCACTTTGGGTTTTTTTTTTTTGGCAAAGATAATAGAGTCACTTTCCCTTTCCTTCTCCAGTTCATTTTAAAGATGGGGAAATTTAGGCTTAAGTGACTCACCCAGCGTCACACAGCAAGTAAGTGTCAGAGGCCAGATATAAGCTAATGAAGATGAGTGTTTATAATTCCAAATCTAGTGCTCTATACACTGCAACACCTAGCCATTCCATGGAAGGAGGAAATTATTGAATAGTTTGGAGATTTAGAGAAGAAAATTAAACAATCAGACCTACAGCTGCAAAGGGAAGAACTTAAGATGAATATGGGAGAGAAAAAGACCTAGGTTGTACTATTATATATGTCTGGGGGTTTGTTTAATTTTTTGAGAGTGTTCTGTAACCAATATCTATCATTATCATGAATGCTTTCTTGAGAACCAAGAACTATTTCATAAATATCTGCATAAAAATAAGACATGAAAATAAAACAAGAACTATTATAGAAATCTAGAGCCATATTCTGGGGCTTCTAGGGGAAATCTTGGATCTAAGGAAAATGAGCCAGAGAAATATGATTTAGAGGGGTGCCCACAAGATGGAATTTATAGTCTAGAATCTAAGGTTGTGGACTTCAATCTGTAATACTCTCCTATTAAGAGTCTCTGTGAGCAGTAGAGAGTATACGTGATCATTGTAACCAGATTTCATGATCAGTTTTTACATCTGCTTAGATTGCTATGGATTAAGAATCAATAGTTTTGTAATGATATTAGAAAAAGCTTTCTGATATTTCAATAACAAACATTAAATTCTTACATGTTTCAATACATATTTAACCTTTTTCAACAATACTCTTTTAATTTCTCTCATGAAGGTACACAAATTACACTAATTGAATTTACTACTCTGCATCATATATCTGCCTGATCCAGTGAATGCCAAAATGATTTAGAGCCCACAAAAAAAATGGAAGAAGAGAATAAGAAATCTCATGAAAGGAAATTTAACAAATCACAATGTGGCATTTAAGTAGATCTTAGTTTGATATTTTTATCTAAACCATAATCCTCTGATCTAACTAGGAAAGTCTATAGGAAATTCAAAATTAATAGAAATAATAATATTCATTCTCTACTTTTGGAAATTTTTAGATCAAATAAAATTCCCTTTATGTTATACTTCATCATCAGTATGATAATTAAATATTTTCTAACCCATTACAATAGAATTGAAGCTACCAGTGATAAGCATTTATTGTATTAACTAAATCTCTTCAATATGCAAAAAACACTCCACTTCCTAGGTAAGCAACTTATAGCTCTCAATGAAAATAAATAACTCCCACTTTTCATTAAGGGAAGAAATTACTCATCTTTAGCCAAGGCATAATGATGTTTCAATTTCTCTAACTTAAAAGTTCTCCCATAAATACTTTGTTTTAATGCTGACACAAGGATCTTTTTTCCCTTTATATCTAGTTGCAACTCTTAAATATTTATATATATATATATATCACACAACAAATATGATAAGTAAATGCATTCATAAAACATACAGTAAAAATTGAAATATTATGTTTCTTTCATAATCAAGGCTAGTAACAGCACCAGCTGAAGGTTTTGATTTGTTTTAGCAAATCCAAGTCAATGAGTTACATTTCTTTCTGTGTTCATCTATTCATGAGTTCCTTCGTGACTTTATAAAAAATAATACACAAATCTTAATATTGCAAACAGATGCTGTCAACCTAGGGGCTAGCCTTCAAATAATACTAATAACCGTGAGTTTATTCAGGAATCTCATTAATGTTTTATAAACATTAATTATGAAGTCTCAAAATATCTTTGGGAAGAAGAAGAAAGTTAATATGCTGATTTTATGGAGGCACAGAAGGGCCAACCAAGGTCAGCCTCTGTTTGGGAGTTGAGGAGGCAGAGACTGCAGAAAAAGGACTGACTCCTTTATCCTCTCAGCTCTCTCTGTAGATGGGCTTTATCTGAGGAAGAAATCACTTAGCATGTCAACGAGAATATCAGAGTTGTAGATTTTCAGATTTATCACAGACTATAGTCTAACTCATACCATGAAAAGAATCCCCACTGCACCATATACACAAATGGTTGCACAGCTTTTATTTGAAAGCCTCCAGCAAATCAGGCATGTGGCACATGTCTATTAACTATGCTTCTTGGGGAGGCTAAAGCTAATGGATTGCTTGAGCTCCAAGTTCAAAGCTGAATCAGGGCTAAAACTGTTTGTGGTTCTGAATTGTCTGTCAACTATATACTAAGCCTCCAAGAATGAAAACTCACTGGTGTAATGGGAAAAAGATAGAGATAGGATAAGATTAAAGAGAAGTTGAAGACTGTCTTTAAGGCACATATTAGGAACTCAAGGAAAAGGATTTTAGCAGGCAGATGGCAGAGGAGGAACAGTTTGGAAGTAACAACTGCTAGAGTGACTTGACTTCCCGTGGGAGGGTAAGGGCTTCCTTTCCAGGAATGGTGGAAGAAAATTGGATCTCATCTACTCACCTGACTGTAGAGAAGGAGTATAACCCTAATTCATCTTTGGATGTATTCTATTTAACTGGGAAAGATCTAGAAAAGCCTCTGACCATATCTGCTGTGCTTTTCAGAAGGTTTTATCTTAAAAATCCTGTCAGATTGGCTTTGAGGTTTTTCCTCAAGGGTCAGACCCCCTGGAGTAATTTAGCCATTGGAGTTCATTCATAATGGTTTTTGGAGACAGCTTTTGGGAAATAAATCTAACCAATTACTGAGGGTCTTAGATAGGCAGCTTAGTCATTTTGGGGGACACCTAGATAGAAACAGGGAGCTAAGTTAGCCAGAAGACCAGAAGGCTCCCTCTTGAGAGGTACGTAGAGGATTGTGGGAAATTAGCTAGATCCCTTAGAGTTACAAAACCCTCGTTCTGATCCTCAGTTTGTATTCCCTCTAAAAATAAAAGAGATACTGGTTTTTATAACAATTATCTCTAAGGTGTTTACACAATTGGCCCAGTGAGAAAAAGTGATTCAGTTTCACTCTCACTAACTAGAGGTTAGAATACCCAACTGGGTATTCAGGGGATCCCTGAGTGGATCACCACTATCCACATCTGAGGGTCTCTCCCCATATTCTTTTTTTTTTACTGGGCTACCTAAGCAAGAGCAAATTGGCCCAGGTTTTGGGATAGGGGAAGGTAAAAGAAAGGAAAGGGAACCAAACTCCTCCCAAGGCATCCCATTGAGCTTTTCAATAACTCTAATTATGTTGAATTGTTTCCTGATATAGTCTATTATTGATTCCTCTATAATTTCCTTCCATTGATCCTGGTTCTGAATTTATGGGCAAATGGCTTCCATTTTTTTTAATCACACATGCCTAGCAGTTTAAAAAACTGAACATCTGTCCCATTCATGCATATTTACCCACTTAAAATTATATATGTACATATATTTCATTAATAATAATGTTACAAAATGTCAAAATAAACATTTTGGAACAAGAGATAAACTTGAAGTCATATTTAATCTAGAGTCAAGAAGTAGGCACTAAGCTTTATTGGACAGGAGAATGACATGGTCATTACACTTTGGGAAAATCACTTTGGTAGAAGATTGATATGTCACCTATTTCACTTGGCATTAGAATACTTGACTTTTAGTCTCAAATCAATTATGTAGTGCCTGTGTGATTTTAGATAGTCCATTTAACCATATTTGACCTCAGTCTTTTCATCTGTAAAATAAGGAGTTGGATTCCTGGATCTCTAAGGTCCCTTTCAGCTCCTATCCTTAAAAATTAATGAAGAGGAGTAGGAAGGTAGGAGAGAACGTGGATCAAAAAATGTCAGAAAACAATTATTGAAAATTGTATCTACATGTAATCTGGGAAAATATTTTAAAAGAACAAATGAATAGATATATTTTAAGTGGTTATAAATAGGCATAACATGAAAGGGACATTATTAGTACACCAAGGTTGCACGGATATTATTCATATGAATATTTATTTACATGACCTCTATAATTCACTTATTGCAGTTGCCAAAAGGAGTAAAGCTCCCTAAAACTTCCCAGAGTCAGAAAGGTTAAATATCAAAAACAATTCAGTATGGAATAATCTCAGATCTCAATGAAGTGCAGAATAGTAAAGATAGATGAAAACTTCAAGATTATATAGTCGAGTCCAAAGTCATCAAGTTACAAGAAAACTGAGACCCAGAAAGAAGAGGTTTGTTTTACTTTTGATTTTTTTAAGCAAAATGAAAGCCATTCAACCATCTAGAATCACTATCAGGTTTTTTTGTGCCTCAACTAAATTGGAATTGGCTTTAACATTCAACCTGCATATTCACACTTATTAGAGCATAATGAGCAACATGGTAATCAGATCATTCTAAAGCTCCAACCAGGCATATTAAAAGACAGTATGATAACTCAGAAAAACAGCATTCTCAGCTAAAATGCAGTAACCTCCTGTGGGCCCTACCTTTGAGCCCTATTGGGTAAACAGGCTGCAATAAATATAATTACAAAAAGCACACTTACTTTTCCAAAGCACTTTGTTCTAATCTTTGGGCTTCCTTCTTCTGCCTTTCTTGATGCTTCCTGACACGTGTTTCCCATAATCCTCTTATGACAGAAATGTCAAATACGATCACTTTATGCCCCATGTTGATAATATGAAGTTCCTCTGGAAAAAAATTTAAGTTAGCTTTTATAAAAATAAAATGGAAACAGTAATTTAATTTTAAAAACTGTAATAATAATTTAAGGTTAATTGCTTACAGTAATACACACAGAATCTGAAATTTTATCAACCTAAAGAATTTCTGGTGTGGGACCATCCACTACCAATACAAATGGAGTTTAGCTATAGCTTACTAGATAAGTTCTATTAAATTGCATAAGACACATAGTAAATGTGATTTGCTCGGAACCATATAGCTGATATGTAATAATCAGAAACTGTAGTCGTTTCCAGGTTCTCCTGTTTTTCTGACCACCTTTGACCCCAGATGCCCCTATTTATAATTATAAATTTTACTAATTTTTACTATAATTTACTAATAATGATCCTCCAGTATGAAAGTAGTAATCCAAAAAGAAAGAATTCATAATTTTATAGGTGAGAATTATTAATATATGGATTGTTACATAATTTCAGAGGCCGATAAAATCTCAATTAACCAAAAATACTTAAGAAATGAAATTTTCTAATTATTTAAAATTTTTGGTTAACTGGAGCTAAAATAGGGGCAGGGGAAGGAAAGCCTTGTTAAAAATCTTTCTAAAACACATTTACTTTCCTTCCTCAGTAAAATAATATTGTGAATATAAAATAATCCTTTATTAGTTATGCATTATCTTCTCTTTCTTAAAATTTGTTTTATCTCCTAACATCCTTATCTCTGTTTTATTATGGATACTGCCATTCTTTCAGTTACCTAGATTTGAAACCTTGGTGCCATCTTTACTCTTTTTTCCCCCCTTTTTTTATTTTTTAGAAAAATTTTCCATGGTTACATGATTCATGTTCTTACTTTCCCCTTCACCCCCTACAAACCCCCCTCCATAGCCAATGTGCATTTCCGCTGGTTTTAAGGTGTGTAGTCTATCAAGACCTATTTACATATTATTGATAGTTGCATTAGTGTGGTCATTTTGAGTCTATATCCCCAATCATGTCTGCATCAACCCATGTGTTCAAGCAGTTGTTTTTCTTCTGTAGTTTTTCCTCTCAATGTGGGTAGCATTCTTATTCCATAAATCTCTCAGAATTTTCCTGGGTCCCAATTTTGCCACATCCCCTCCAACATTCATTACTCTCCCCTGCTATCATTTTAGTCAATCTTCTAGGTGTGAGGTGGTACCTCAGAGTTGTTTTGATTTGCATTTCTTTAATTATTAGAGATTTAGAACACTTTCTCATGTGCTTATTGATACTTTTGATTTCTTTACCTGAAAATTGCCTATTCATGTCCCTTGCCCATTTATTAATTGGGGAATGGCTTGATTTTTTATACAATTGATTTATCTCCTTGTATATTTGAGTAATTAGACCTCTGTCAGAATTTTTTGTTATAAAGATTTTTTCCCAGTTTGTTGTTTCCCTTCTGATTTTCGGTGCATTGTTTTTCTTTGTACAAAAACTTTTTGATTTAATATAATCAAAATTATTTATTTTACATTTTATAATTTTCTCTAACTCTTGTTTGGTTTTAAAATCTTTCCTTTCCCAGAGATCTGACAAGTATACTATTCTGTGTTCACCTAATTTACTTGATCCAACCATTCTGGATGGCAATTTGGAACTATGCCCAAAAAGTGATAAAAGAATGCCTGCCCTTTGATCCAGCCATACCACTGCTGGGATTGTGCCCTTCAGTTGGGGAACGGCTGAACAAATTGTAGTATATGTTGGTGATGGAGTACTATTGTGCTTAGCAATTCCTTAATCTCTGCCCTCCCTAATTTGTTAATATATGCACTCAGTGATATAAATTTTCCCCTTAGAACTGCTTTGGCTGCAACCCATAGGTTTACGTAAGGTGAGAGTTCAGGGGCCACTGGAGACTCTGTACAGCACATGGGGGAGGCATCCTGGGATTCCCCTTCTATACCCTCAGACCTGACATTTCAAGAATTCAAGACTTTTTCTTGGCATACCTCTTTAGCTGTCCAGCAGTAGGGTTCCCCCTACTCTGTCCCGTTGTTAGATTTGGTCCACTTTCTTCTCAAAGTGCATTGTTTTCTATCTTGGTGTGTAAGGGTGAAGAGGTTTTAAGATTTGCTCTGTCTAAGCTGCCATCTTCCCAGAATTCCCCCCATCCTTACTCTTCTTGATCCTCTAATATTAATATATTTCATTAAGTACCCTTGATCCTGTCAGTACTACTTCTGTAATGCTTCTTACATCTATTCCCTCTTTACTGTTCCTAGTATCATTACCCTAACTGTAGCTTTCATTAACTCTTAGCTGGATCTTCAAAATGTTTCTAACTGATATCCCTTTGTACAATCTATGGTTCTTATGAACTTCCATTGAAATTCCATTGAGCTATGATATGTTTAGAAACTTGAAAGGGATCTCAGTGGCAGTCTAGCTCAATCCCCTTATTACATAGCCAAGTAAACCAAGACCCAGAGATATTTAGTGACTTGCTGAAGGTTACACACAATCAGTAAATGGTACATGAAGGATGTAGATCTGGGTCTTCCAATTCCAGAGCAAATCATCTTTCTCCACTATCCCAAACTACTTCTCTAATCTCACTGATTGGGTTATTCTGGGCTTGTTCTAACTCAGGCCTGATTCTTGGTAGCTTAGGTTCAATAATGGAATAAAGAGTCATTCATAAGTCATTCAATAGTTAGCAAAAAGAGATTTACTTAAGCCAAAGCAGATTATTCAATAGTAATAGCACTAAGAATACATTTAGTTGTTTCATCTGAGTGAAACACCTTTGCCTAAATTGTCTAAATCATGATCCGCTAGCCAACCATGAAAGTGCACTTGGAGCTCCTGATGACCACTTATATTTGAGCATGTAGGAATAATGTCAACTCTCTGAGCTTTTAGTCCCCTGAGCCTTGAAGATGTACTTATCTTCACGAGGTCAGTCTTCATGGGTATGCCTCAGGGTTGTGACCCGGGCCTTCTTCTCTTCTCCCTCTATATTATTTCTCTTGGCAATCTCAACAGCTCCTAAAGTTTTAATTATCATCTCTGTGCTAATGATTCTCAGATCTACTTGTCCAAACCTAACCTCTCTTCCAAACTCTAGACTTGAATCTACAACTATCTATCAGATATCTTTAACTGTATATTTTATGTACGTTTTAAATCTGACATTCAAAATTGCACTAATTATCTTTGCCTAGGTCTCTTCCTTTACCAACTCCCCTATTATTGTCAAAGACACCTTCCCAAAAACCTACACTCCCAATCTAGGTGTCATACTTAACATTTCACTCTCTCTCATCAGCCATATCTAATCTGTTGCTAAAATCTGTAGATTTTACCTTTATAAACATTTCTTGTATTCATTCTCTTCTTTCCTCTGACACAACCATTACCCTAGTTCATGCTTTCATCCCCTCACATTAGTACTATTGCAACAGCCTTCTGATTGATCTCCATATTTTATGCCTCATTCTGTTCCAGTCTGTCCTCTTCTTAGTTGTTAAATATATTATTAGAGCACATATTTGAACATAATGCACAATGAGGATCTGGCTACTCCAGGATTAAATAAAAAATTCTTTGACTTTCAAAGCCTTTCTTGTTCTGGCCCCTTCCTTCCTAACCAGTCTTCTTAAAATTTTCTCCTCTCCTCCATCCCATTAGTGATTTGGTGACATTGGCCTCCTTGCTGCATATCAAAGAAGACACTCCCTCTCCAGACTCAGGACTTTTTCAAAGGTTTTTCCCAATGCCTGATCTACTCTCTCTCCTCATCTCCATTTCTTTTTTTCCATTTGCTTACTTCAAGTCCCAGCTAAAATTCCATTTTCTAAGAGAAGCCTTAATTGGATCCTTTACACATCTTGTATATACTTATAAATAGAGCAGGGACTTTCAGTCTGTCAATAAACATTTATTAGGCTCCAACTTTCTGCCAGGCACTGTGCTAAGTGCTAGGGATACAAAAAAAGACAAAAGGCTATCCTTTCTCTCAAAGAGCTCATGGTCTAATAAGGGAGCTCAAACAACTATCATGTGACATCTTTGTGTCCCTAGTTTTTAGAAGAGTGTCTGACACATGACTATTTCTCTACATGGATACTATAATCTGGCAAAAATTGGACTACTTGGTAAAACCAGAGCAGATCCCTCATTTTCCCACTTCCATGGGTTTCTTTCTTCTCACATTATTTCTTATCTTTAATGTTGTCCTCCTTCTACTGTTCAACATTTCATGTAATAGAAGATTATATATCCTTTAATATCTACTACATTTCCCACTTACCCAATGAAATTTTTCTGAGTGTCCTTATCTAGAAATGATCTCCCATTCTTCTGAATTTCTACAAAACTTTACCTGTTATGGCATTTATCATAGTCCACTTCATATTATAATAATGTATATAATTTTTCTCCCCTTTACACAATTCTTATTATGATGCATCATTTAATATGAAGAAGAATTTTGAATAATTTAGAATTACTTGAGGAGAATTTAAGTTGTTGGATTTAGAATCAAAGTTTCCAATCCTCACTCTGTTACTTATTTGAAGTCTTTAAAAGTCTTTAAGTCAGAGGATTTATGTACCTACTCCCCCAGAATCAGGATAGCTAAATGTAGCAAGGACAGTCAACCTTTTGTCTTTGAACATGGTAATCTCAGGAGTGTCCTTGAGTTTCTTTATACCATCTCTATCTACTTCACCTGGATGCAACAATAATTGGGAAAATAATTTGAATAATCCTAACCAATTGATTGTAGAGTTAAGTAAGAGGTACTGAGGGAAAAGTGTACATGTATGTGAATGAGGAAGGGATCGTATGGGCCTATAAGATGTAGGTAGTTCTGATTTGGTAGTAATTGTACCATCCAGATGTACAGAGAACATCAGTCTGAAATTCACCTTGATAAACCTGTGGAATTTAGTTAAAAAGATGGGATGGTCAGGGTGTTCTTGATTATTAGGTAAGCTTCTATGAGGGCTAAAGAAGAGCAGAAAGAGTGGCAAGATAAAATACTTCAAAACAGGTAATGGGAGAGGGCAGTGCTGGAACGATACTATGTTAGAACCTAAAGAAAGTACCTCCAGTTCAGACAAAGGATATGAGGAATATTATCCTCCACCACCTACTGTGGGCCAGTTCCATGAGTGAAGGTTTTGCCTGAGGAGCTCTATTTCTTGGATGATAAAATGGGGAATGGAAACATCATCTGACCTCTAGAACAAAGTGGATTCATTCACCAAACATTTGTTAAGCACCTACTATGTTCCAGGTACTATAAGTACTAAGGACCAAAAGGTCAAAATCTAAAGAATTCTTGCCCTCATGGAATTTAAATTCCATTCACAGGAAACATTTACAAAGAAAACTAAGTACAGAATGTACACAAAGTAGAATTAAAGTAAACTACAGACAATTTGGAACTGTGGACCTAAACTCGGCAAACCATCCGTGTCCTTTGATCCACGGATAAGACAACCCCAAAGAGATCAAAATACCCACATGTACAAAAATATTTGTAGGGTTGTTTTTTTGTAATGTCAGTTGGGGAGTATCTAAAGAGATTATGGAATTTGACTTTTAACATGTTAAGAAATGATGAAAAAGACAGTTCCAGAGGAACCTCTAGGATGACTTATATGAACTGATAAAATGAAGTGAGTAGAACAAGGAAATAATTTATTTAATAACAGCAATATTGGAAAGACAAACAACATTGAAGGACATAAAACCTTATCAACACAATGACCAACCACAATTCTAAAGGACGGATAATAAAGTAGGCTCCCCACCTCCTGACAAAGAACTGATGAACACAGAATGTTGGACATTCATTTTAGAGATGGCCAATGGAGTTATTTGTTTTGCTTGCCTATGCATATTTGTTACAAGAGTTTTGTTTTTGTTTTTAAAATGGGCAGAGTGAAAGAGAGAGAAAAACAAATGCTTATCTATCTAAACAAACAAATTAAATTTTAATTTAAAAAATGAAGGAAATGGCCAATGAAGAGAAATCATAGGCATGACTGCTAGAATTGCAGTAAGGTAAGGAATCACACTAAAGGCAATTTAAGGTCTCTCTGCTCAAAGAATGACAAGTAATTCAAACTTTTAGCAGCTCTAGAGTTGATTATAAGTAATGTCGTTACTTTCTATATTCTCACAGCTTTGTTGTAAGCCATACTTGTTTTCTTTGATCTAAAAATAAATATTTTAATTTGTTTAAATTTGTGAGTAAGTATGTATATGGGAATTTGGAAAAAAATGATGAAGTCCTCAGTTTGTCAGTAAATCAAATAAATGTGAATCCCCAAAGATTAAGTTACACCCTTCTTGTATTGTGAGAAACTCTAAAACACAAGTTACATATTAATAGGGAATCTCTTACTAGAGAGTTGACCATTAGGTAATCAATTCTTTGACTATGGGAATTCACTTAAAAAGTGTAATGAGAGACTGACTATTGAGTATATCATCCTAAGAGAAGGAAAAAGGGGCCTCATAGATGTTTAGTGCTACTTCTTCTGGAAAGCACTTGATAGTGGAATGGAGGGACTTGGCTCTCCATTTCCAGGTTTGTGCATATGAGAAACACTAACCAGTCAAATCAAGCCTTCTTCCTTGAAGATGAATGAGATAAGAAATGCCGTAGACTTCCTATTGGGTCTGAGATCCAAGACCGAATGACACTACCACCACCTCCCCCAACCCCCAGCCCAGGCCCAATTCTGTAGCCAATTAACAGGCATTTTTTCATCATTTAGTAAGCAAACAGGAAACAGTCACAGACCACCTGTGAATGCTCTAAAGTGGACAATTAGATCCTTCCATTCTATATCACCATGCATTTCCAGTACTTGGATCGAGAGGAGGCAGAAACCCTTGCATATGCTTCCAGTACTAATCCCTCCCAGTTACATAAGTAAAAAAGAAATAATTTCTTCTTTGTATATCTTTTTTGCTTCCACAGTAGCATTCATGGCATCAGAAAATGGGACAGAGGGTGTGAGGAAGTAAACAGTTTTCCAAAAATGTTGGAAAATGTCATTTGTGTAAAAATAAAAGGCCAAAAACAACTATAAGCATTCATTTGCCCATTGTTACTCTTAATCTTAATCTTAATCCTTGTCCACCAAAAAGACAATATATCTTTGAAGAAATTGAATTATATCTATATAGATATTCTTATCTATAAAAGATCTCAGAAGACATAAAGGAAGAAGAGGTCACAGTTTCTCCTCAGAAAATCACATAATAGGACAGGAGAAAGGGAGGCACAGCATTGGTTTCATCATGTGCCCAAGATAAAAAGAAAAATAATTTCGCAAGATTTTTAGTCATCTCACTTTGGGTTCCCTATGATTAATATAAGCAAGACAACCACCATAGAGATAATTATAATTTATACATCAACAATTGTTGAAGCAGATGAAAACATGGAAATTCTGTAAATTTCACAAGAACTTCAAAACCAAGTGAATATATACACTAATATTTGGTGATATAATTGCAAAAGAGGGCACTAGAAAGGTTGGAGAAAAACATGATTAAGAATGAGAGACCAAAAGGAATTATTAACAAAAGGTTACTTGGAAGGCTTACATCTATGTATCATGAATGCTTTCCTCAAGAGGAGAATCAGTACACCTTATACCTCACAGATTCGTCAATATAACAATAAAGGAAAATAATAAATGCTGGAGGGGATGTGGCAAAACTGAGGCACTAATGCATTGCTGGTAGAGTTGTGAATTGATCCAACCATTCTGGAAGGCAATTTGAAATTCTGCCCAAAGGGATTTAAAAGAATGCATACTTTTTGATCCAGCTATCCCACTACTAGGTCTGTATCCCAAAAAGATTTAAAAAATTGGGATGGGCCTGTTTGTACAAAAATATTTATAGCTGTGCTTTCTATGGTGGCAAAAAATTTGAAATTGAGGGGATGTCCCTCAATTAGGGAATGGCTGAACAAATTGTGGCATACGATGGTGATGGAATATTATTGTGTTATAAGGAACGATGAACCAGATGATCTCTTTAAGAACTGGAAAGACTTACATGAATTGATGTGGAGTGAAATAAATAGAACCAAGAGAACATTATGCACAGTAACTGAGACATTATGCAACAATCAAATGCAATAGACTTTGCTATTAACAGCAATGCAGTGATCAAGGACAATCCTGAGGGACTTATGAGAAAAAATGATCACATATAGACAAAGAACTGTGGGAGTAGAAACGCAGAAGAAAACATATGATTTATCATTTGTTTGTTGGGGTGTATGATTTTGGGTTTGTGTTTTAAAAGATTACTCTCTTACAAAAAAGTGAAAACAGGTTTTGAATGATAATACATGTATAACACCCCAGTAAAATTGCTTGTCAACTCTGGGAGTGGGAAGGGAAAAAGGGAAGACAACAAGATGAATCATGTAAACTTAGAAAACAAGTATAATTTTGTCACTGCAACAAAATAAAGAAAAAACAAAAATAAAGAAGAGAATCAGTAATGTGCAATGAAATATAAAGTTAGCTGTGAAGGACTCTGCTGAACTGGGAGTTATTTCAGATTGAGCTCTCTGTAGGACCAAATAATCATCTGGTTGAAACAAAGGTCAAATCCACATCATATTATAACAATGGTTAAAGATAAAATGATACTATATGAAGTTACAATAGTTTCCAATAAAACTATTTACACAAGCTACTAACTCTGAAAAAAATGATAAATGAATAAAAAGTAAAGACAATGATTTTGGCTACTATTTTCAAAAAATTTAAACAAATCAAAATAGTCCACACAAAGAAAATACCAAAAGGGCCCAGGAAACCATCTCAGACAGCAAGCACTTGATCTCCTAATAAAAGGGGAGATGACAGCCAAGGTCAACACGAGTTCAGTTACAAGATCATCTGAAAAACATTATTGAGAAGGAAGACAGACTAGAAGCATTTCCCCAAACAGTGAAAAGTCACAGAGAATAACATTTCTTCAGAAAGCTTGGCATAAGAAACATTAAGATGAAATTGGATGAAGGACAGTAAATGGATATGAAATGGAACATTTACCAGCATTACTAGAGCAATCCAGTCTTATCAATGAGAGTAAAACTACCAATCTAGTAACTTATTTGCTATGTAAGAAAGTGACAATGACAAATAAGAAGATAAGCCTGACTCTCATATTTATAAAACCTTTTAAAATTTGCAAGGTACATTCCTTATAACAACCCTCTGAAGTAGATAGTAGATAGATATCATCTCCATTCTTCCAGATTAGGAAAATGGGTCTTTGTGATACCATATGCTTTTCACAGCTAGTAAAACAAGAAGTCACACAACTATGAAGTATCAGAGGAAATATTGGAATCCAGATTTACCTGAATGCATGCCCAGTACTTTATCTACCATGTCCTGCTACCACTTGAGAAATCAAAAAATGCAGCCAGGCCTGGTCAAATCCAAACAGAAGAACTCTGTGCTGGAGGTGACAATTTAAAAAGTACTTATAGAGATCAATTTTCTATCTCAAAAAGAAATACCAAAGTATAGAAAAGATCATATGTCATCTATAGAAGTAACTAAAAAGACATCATCAACTTCTGCTTATTTTCTCATCTCCATAAAATCTTAATGAAATTGATCATTTTTTTAAGTATGAGAACAGAAAAGTCAAACATTTTGAGGCAAGATTCTACAACACACTAGATCTTTGCAATCACAAAATTGAGAGGTAAAGAGACAGAGGATTACACAACTGGAAAGATTTTTTTGTTTGTTTAAAAAAAAAGCAAGTATTTGTTTGTTAAAAATGCTACCAAACCTAAAACTTATAAAATAAATAAGTAAATGTTCTAGAAATAAAATACCTAAAAGCTGATTTCACAAGATGTCAGAAATACAGCACATGGTTTAAAAAAAAAACAAACAAACAAAAAAACCTTCATTAATACTTTGAGATCCACCCTTAAATCCTCACTTCACCACCTCACCCTGATCAGAGGGAGTAGTGAATGCAAATCAGTTTTGCAGACTTGTGCTTCAGGGTCTCGCTTCATCCTTTCAATGACTCAGCCTGAACTCTCGCCACTCCACTCCATTTGCTCCCAATAGGCAGCTGGCACTAATCCTGCCCAACCACAGAAAAGAAAGAACAATTGCAGGGAATAAGGAAGGCAGAAAAGAATTGTAGCCCAAAGAAAGGACCCTCTGTAACAAAGGAAAAAAAGGGGAACTAAAAACATGTTTTTAAAAAAAGGGAACTAAAAACATAGCTGAGTGCCAATCTCTCTCCATAGTGTTCTCTGGATATAATGCCCTGCATCAGAAATCTGTGCAGCAGTAGAAGGGAGGAGATGGCAATATATGAGTAAGGAAACCAAGATAAGTGAATGGGAATATAAGAAAGGCTGAAAGATCAAATGATCAAGGGCAAAAGTCCAGGTAAAAATATAGTTCACAAGTAGATAAACAGAAACACTAATAAAGAGACAAAGCAGAATGATTCAACTACAGAGAATCCTTTGAGGATCAGCATCGATCAAGGCATAAAATAAAGAAACATAAACTCACCAAGAGTATTAACCACGATCATGGAAGATGTGCTGCAGAAAGTCTAAATATAAGAAATATTCCATCTTAATGATGAAATTTTTAAATGTTTCAGTTTGTAGCTGGTATTTTACTATTTTTAATCAAGCTCTGGAAAATGATAGGGATTCCTCACAAGATCCGCCACCACTTTGAAGAGATTTCCAACCAATTTAATCATAGTAACTAGCATTTATATGGTGCTATGGTTTGCAAAGATCTTTACTTGTATCTCATTTGATCTTCATAACAACCCTGAGGTATATGTTACTATATCTATTTTATAGATGAGGAAACTGAGGCTGAGAGAGGTTTAAGTTACAGAAATTTCTCAGGGTCATACAGCTGATAAGCGTCTAAGGGAACATTCCAATTTATATTTACACATTTTCAAGTCCAGTGCTTGATTCAATGTGCCTCCTGACTGTCTCAATCTACCAGAAAAAGCTACACAGATTTTGGCATGATGTTGAATTGGGTAACTCACTGAATCCATCAAAATATTTGTCACAGACAAGCAAAATAAATGGACAATGATTAGCACCAAGCTAATTGACCAAGCATTTAACAAATTATAATCCATGCCCTGGAGCAGTGGATAAAGTACCAGATCTGGAATCAGGATGACTCATATTCCTGAGTTGAAATCCAGTATCAAATACTTACTAGCTATGCAACCTTGGGCAAGTCAATTAACTTTCTTTGCCTCCGATGTCATCTGTAAAATGAGCTGGAGAAGAAAATGACAAACCATTTCGTTTTTTTGCCCAGAAAAATCCCAAATGGAGTCAAGAAGAATCAGACACAACTGAAACAACTGAAAAATAAAAGTAACAACAATTTCCTGTCCTCTAGTTTCCAAAAAAAATATTACTCTCCTAATATTATTCTCCAAATGATATTATTTCATTTCATAGAATACCCATGTTCTCGAAGAATAAAGATTACAGGTGATCCAAAGGGCAAAGTAAAAACATTTGATGTAAAAAGTACACAAGCCTATTGTCAAAAGCAATTTGAGAATGAGAAGTGTTACAGAAGATAAGATCAAGTACTTGTAGGACCAGAAAAGGGGGTAGGTCAGCTGTGTGGTGATAACAAAAAATAATCGATCTGAATAGTTACAGGGAAAATGGATGGACCTCTCAAGTTCTTAACTGCTATCAAAAATGTGTGTGTGTGTGTGTGTGTGTGTGTGTGTGTGTGAGTTCAGTGACTCAACCCTCCATAGGTAGATTTATATAATGATGTAGAAAAATCATTAAATTTGAAAAAACATAAATAGCTTACAATTTGCAATGGAGGGATGAGTACTCATAGTCAAACAATCTGGGATTTATCAAAGGATCAAAGACTTCTTATCTCACCTAATAGTAACTTTCTCTAGAACAGACTATGCCTTTTCTATCCACATCATCTACAGTATTTGTAGATTGGAAGTGTGCAATACCTGTTTATCATATTACATCTAGGCTCCAAAATGCATGCTTAGGAAGATTAAGAATATTCAGTGTATCAGAAATGAAGTCAGATCTGTTACTAAAATGCTTGTTCAATCTTTATCAAATAAGCGATCTTGTGATACTCTCAGAGGTGTCACGCACTACCAATACCTCAGTTGCTTGTGGAAGGGATATGCAAGCATGGCTGGGATTTATGGAAAAGAAAGACCTAGTTATTTTTTATTTAAATGTATAATCGTAATAGACAACAACAAAAATAATCAAATTTATACAAAGAACCAAAATCTTACTTTTAGCAAGGCAGAACTAAATAAAGAACCGATCAATAAATTAAGAAAATGTTTTTGTTCTATGTCCTTTTCCAGGATTACCCCCAAATTCTACTATTTTAGGCAGTTTTCTTTCCTTTTTTAATATAGTTGTCGTCAATGTGCACAGTTTATATTCTTCTGATTTCATTCTGCATCACCTCACATAGATAGTCATATATTTCCATGTATGATACATATTTATCATTTTTATGGAATTCTAATATTCTATTACATTAATATACCATATTTTATTCAGGAGATGGTAGATTTAATGAGACAGTCTGACTTTGTGCCTGAATACTATTTGTATTATTTGACAACAAATAAATCAACCAGAATCTTTGTTCTAGGCCAGGAAAATGAAAAAGAGGAAGAGAGAAGGAAGGGAACAAGTATTTATTAAGGGCCTACTATGTGCCAGGCACTATGCTAAATGTTTTACAAATGATTTCTCATTTGGTCTTCACAACATCCTTAGGATATAGATGCTATTATGATCCTGATTTTATACTTAAGGACACTGAGGCAGACACAGATTAAATGACTTCCCCAGATGTGAACTCATGCCTTCTTGACTCTAAGCCCAGTATTTTTGGGGGGGAGGGTTTAATTTTTATTTTTAAATATTTTTCCATGATTCCATGATTCATTTTCTTTCTCTTGCCTCTTCCCTTCCCACTCCCAGAGCCAACAAGCAATTACACTGGGTTGTACAAATGTTATTACTTGACTCCATATTATTCATTTTTGCTATAGAGCAATCTTTTAAAGCCTAAACCTCAAATTACATACATATATACATGTGATAAGTGATGTCATATATTCTTCTTTTTAGGCTCAGTGTTTTATCTATTGTGCCACTTACTTGCCACTAGGCAGATGTTTTAGATGCTTTATTAGGCACTGAGGATAGAAAGACAAAAATTAAACAATTTCTGACCTTGAAAATAATTTCTGATCTTAAAATGTAGCCAGGGGAAATGAAGAATAATTGTATAGGTGTCGCAGGTGGATTGGACTAGAACCCACTCCACTGATCATATGTAGCACTAACCATGAGATTTTACATTTTCCAATGAGTAAGACCCCATGCTAAAGGGCATGTACAACATAAAGCTTCTGGTCTTTGGTGGGGCTATAGGACTGACATTAAAACAGATCCATCCCTGAGCAGAAAGAGCTATCCACTTAGTAAAATTTAAAGGAGAAGACAACTTCTACTCTCATTCAAGTGTTTTATTATGAATGTGTGTTTTGGGACTTCTTCTTTCCTAGACTTAACATGAATGGCAAAAGATGTCTTCTTTCCCCTTGGAAGCAAAAGCTGCTGTGAGTACATGACACCTTGGCAGCAAGTATTGTTCTTGTCTGGGGAAGGTTCACATTATACTTCAATTCTCTGGGCTTATATTTCTTTCTCTGAGTACAAGTAATGAAAGAGCAATCTTGAGATGGATGGTCCTAGCCTTAGTGTAATCTCATGAAAGTTTGAAAGCTCCTGTGTCTGGGTAATGGTAACCCAATAAAATGTGAGCCTTGAAGCAACTTCTCAGAGAAGATAGTCATCCTTAGGATAGCACAGTTGTACAGTTGGTAGAGCCAAGATTAGGTGAAATGCCTGTTCCACAGTCCCAAAAAAATGCTTTATATTTTAAGGATGCTGGGATAGAATAATAGAAATTATGTGCTACTGTATCACACTTTGAATCTTTATCCTTGTGTACTTTTGAATATTTTGTGTTTAAGCATATTTTGGAGGGAGATAATAAACAGTGGTCCTATGCATTGATCTTCTTTGAACATAGAATACTCTCCTAGGAAATACTCTGTTAATCACATTTGAAAGGACACCAGAAATAAGTGAGCTTTAAAAGACTTTCCTTGGGGATCTAGGATGGGTAAAATTATCACAATCCACCATCCTACTTTGGAATAAGACCACCCAGGACTAAGACATGTCCATGTGACTCCAGAGATGAATTGTCTTAGTGGGAGACACTCCCATACTCATACTCGAAGGCTACTGAATCTTTACATATGCATACAGAATATAGTTTTGTCCATGGGGAGATATTAATAGTTGAGGGCATCAGGAAAGGTTTCATCTAGAAGGCAACAATTAAGCTGAGCATTGAAGGAAATTAGGGATACTAAGAGGACATGGTAAGGGAGGACTGCATTTTAGGAACCAAAGTACAGGTTATACAAAGGCATGAAGACAGGAGATGGCATTATATGTGTGAGAACATAAAGAGGGACAATTAGGCTGCATCATAGCAATGTACTATGGAAATAGGTATATGAGGAAAATAATACATGATAAGGTTTCCTGTTTAATATATAAAGAATTTTGTCAAATTTATAAAAGTATCAGCCTTTCTCCAAAAGATAAATGATCAAAAGATATGAACAATCAGTTTGAGGATGAAGAAATCAAAGCTAAATATAGCAATATGAAAAAAGATCTAAACCATTATCAGTTAGAGAAACGAAAACCAAAACAACTCTGAAATATCATCTCACACCTATTAGATTGGCTAAAACGATAAAAGGGCAAAATAACAAATGTCAGAAGGAATGTGGGAAAATGGGGACACTAATACACTGAAAGTGAAACTGTGAACTGATCCAATCTTTTTGAAGAGAGATTTGAAATTATACCCAAATAGTTATAAAACTATGTTTACCTTTTGATGCAAGCAAAACAATCACAATTAGGTTGTTTCCTAAGGTGATCAGGAAAAAAGAAAGAGAACCTATATGTTCTAAAATATTTATAGCAGCTCTCTTTGAGGTGGCAAAGAACTGGAAATTGAGGGAATGTCCATCAACTGAGGAATGGTTAAGGAAGTTGTGACATATAATTGCGATGGAATGCTACTGCACCATGAGAAATGATAAGCAGGTTAATTTATTTTAATGAGAAGACCTTTAAGAAATTATGAATGATGAAAGGAGCAGAACCAAGAGTACATTATATGTAGCAACAGAAATGTTGTTTGAATAACAACTTTTGTGTGTCCACCTCCAGGGAAAGAACTGATAGAAACAATCAAGACATAGTTTTAAATACACATTTTTTTTTGTCAAAAAGTGCCTTCTCTAGTACAAGGAGAGAAGAGGAGGAGAGAAATACCTAGACACTTTAATGTAACAAATAACAAATAAATAAATGTATATTTTTTAAGTTGGAAAAAATAGTTTGCAACTAGGTTGCAAAAAGCTATTTAAATGCCCAAGACAGGAATTTATATTTGATCCCTAAAGTCATAGGAATGATATGGGCAAACCTTAACTTTAGGAAAATAACTTTGGGGCCAGTATAGGATGGATTTGGAGTTGGGATAGATGAATCAGAGATAAATAAGAGACCTATTTTAATAATTCCAAGTGAGAACATCTATAGAGGTGGCTGTATGAATAGAGAAAAGGAAACAGATTTGAGAAATGCTGTGGATTTATAGAAAGCTAAGATTTGACAAGTGTCTGGATCTATGGAATGAGAGAGAAAAATTAGGGATTTCACCAAGGTTGTAAATCTGAGTGACTTAGATAAGACTCAATTGAGTATCTGAAATTTAGTAATCATGTTTCTGTAGTCTAAGGTTCCCAAAAAGGAACTTCTCTAACCTGGGTATGTCTCTGAGTCTCTTCCTCTAGATCCTTCAAGCTAAAGATAAGGTAAATTGCCTTAGGAGATAAATTACTAGACCTGCAGTCAAAAAAATCTAGGTTCAAATCTCACCTCTAAAGACCTACTAGCTTCTCTGAGTTTCCATTTCTCCAGCTCTAAAATAAGATAAAAATACCTCTGTAGAATCTATTTTATTGAGTCCTTCTGAGGCTTAAACCAGCTAATATATATAAAGCATTTTACAAATGTAAAAGTATTGAGAACAAAAAGGATGTAATTCCTGACCCCAGCTTGGTTGAAGTAGTCACTGAAGGCAGATAATTTAATCACAAGGTAATAATGAATTGTTAAACTAATTTTAAAGATGTTATCTATGCCACCTTCCTTTATGAGGTACCAACTTCTCTCTGATTGAGCCAAGAAGGGCATAATTGAGAAAACAAATTGGCCATGTTTCTGAGGTATTTAAATAGCAAAGCTCTGAAGACCGCCAAGGTTTAGAGCAATTGTGGTAGTGCACTAAAAATGAGAGAAAGGTAAAATCTGTTTTTTATAAGTTATACTGAATAGCAAACACAAATCAAAGATAGTCAAAAATATATCCTAGGGATCAGTCATATTTGGTTTTTTTTTTAATGGCAGTGAAGCACATCTTTTAGTTTGGAAAACTAAGAATTGTTTCTACTATAACTCTTTTGCAATGCTTTGCTATGTTGAGTTTTGTTTTGTCTTTAATTGTTCAGACTCATGATCCTCCACAACTCTGATCCACAGGAATAAGAAATACTAAAAATAGCTTCTCTTCTGCAATTTCACTCTTAATGAGTTTTGCTAGCCAGGCTTCCAGACACCATCCCTTTTCTAACATATTCATCAGCTACAAAAATTTGTTAAGGTCAACCTGTTGTTTTTATTCAAATCTTCAAATAGAGTCAGGAAAGAAGGATTCCTCTTCCCTTGCCTATCTCCCATTGATAATAGGATTTAGCAGGAAGGGGAAGCTAGACTGCTAAGTGGATGGAGAACCAGGGCTGGAGAAGGGAAGTCCTGGGTTCAAATCCAGTCTCAAACACTTCCAACCTGAATGACTCTGGGCAAGTCACATAACCTCAGTTGCCTAGCCCTTACCTCCGTTTTGCCTTGGAACCAATATCAATACTAAGATGGAAGATAAGGGTTTTAAAAAATGGGTCTAGCACAGTGATGGGCAAATTACTGCCTGTGGGCCAGATTTGGCCCCCTGAAATGTTCTATCTGGCTGTGCAACGTTATTCCTAATATGATGAATACAATGAGTAGAATACAATACAATGAAACTTTGAAAGAGTTGCCTTAAAAACAGATTGACAGATCAGCATTTCCTTTCCTTTGGCCCCCTCTTTAAAAAGTTTGCCCATTACAAACAAAAACAATGTAGTCAAAATCAGAAGGGAAACAACAAATTGGGAAAAAATCTTTATCATGAAAAACTCTGATAGGGGTCTAATTACTCAAATATACAAGGAGTTAAATCAATTGTATAAAAAATCAAGCCATTCCCCAATTGATAAATGGGCAAGAGACATGAATAGGCAATTTTCAGGTAAAGAAATCAAAAGTATCAATAAGCACATGAGAAAGTGTTCCAAATCTCTAATAATTAGAGAAATGCAAATCAAAACAACTCTGAGGTACCACCTCACACCTAGCAGAGTGGCTAAAATGAAAGAAGGGGAGAGTAATGAATGTTGGAGGGGATGTGGCAAAATTGGGACATTAATGCATTGCTGGTAGAGTTGTGAACTGATCCAACCATTCTGGCTGGCAATTTGGAATCTTGCTCAAAGGGCTATAAAAGAATGCCTGCCCTTTGATCCAGCCTTACCATTGTTGGGTTTGTACCCCAAAGAGATCATAGATAAACAGACTTGCACGAAAATATTTATAGCTGCGCTTCTTATGGTGGCAAAAAACTGGAAAAGGAGGGTATGTCCTTCAATTGGGGAATGGCTGAACAAACTGTGGTATATGTGGGTGATGGAATACTATTGTGCTAAAAGGAATAATAAACTGGAGGAATTCCAGGCGAACTGGAGAGACCTCCAGGAACTGATGCAGAGCGAAAGGAACAGAGCCAGAAGAACATTGTACACAGAGACTGATATACTATGGTAAAATCGAATGTAATGGACCTCTGTACCAGCAGCAATACAAAAACCCAGGACAATTCTGAGGGATTTATGGTAAAGAACGCTACCCACATTCAGAGGAAGGACTGCAGGAGAGGAAACATATAAGAAAAACAACTGCTTGAACACATGGGTTGAGGTGGACATGATTAAGGATGTGGACTCGAAACTACCACACCAATGCAACTACCAACAATTTGGAAATAGGTCTTGATCAAGGACACATGACAAAACCAGCGGAAATGTGCATTGGCCATGGGAGGGGGGAGTGCGGGGGGGTGAAGGGGTAAGTAGGAGCATGAATCAAGTAACCATGTTAAAAATGAATATTAATAAATGCTTACATTTTAAAAAAATTTTAAAAAAAGTTTGCCCATCACTCCTCTAGTAGCAACTTACCCAGAGAGGAACATTATTTCCAGCTCTTTTAGAGTTCATTAGTTTGAAAGAGTTTAAGGTATAACTAAGGGTTCAGACACACTCTCAAGACAAACACAGTTACAGAGAGACAATAATCTAAAGGAAGCAGCAGCTTCAAGGAGAATGACCTTTGTAGTCAAAGACTGACAACAAAGGGGCAGCACAGGATGTAAGAAGTATAAGGATGATATTAGAAAATAAGTATTGTTTTATTAGTTTAAAGATAAGAAGTAGAGAAGCTGGCTTGAAGAAGAATTGGAGTTTCAAATAGAGTTGAGAGAGTGTGTTAATTTCAACTGGGGGCAGTTATGTTATTTCTATAACAGTTACACTCTGGGTGTGGCATTCCAGGAGTGACTTCTGGCAGTCAACTGAGCCACACGCAGCTTCTTTCTCTCTCAGGGCTAGAAAAGGTAACATCTTTGCCTCTCTATCTCTATCTGAGTGAAAGATTTAAAGGAGTGGAGTGTTTTCTTTTCCAACTTGGGAAACACTATTCCATCTATCAAAAGTATCTAGAAACAATTTTGACCTTTATTTTCTGGTTCTTTGTCCCTTATTTGAGTGCTCGCCTAATATTATTTTTTACAGAAGGGAGCAGACCCTGGGTGCCCAGCGAAGCTCACTTGTCATTAGGGATATACCCCCCAAGGATTTCTGTCTGAGAACTCTGCAAAGATAGAAGACCCTACAATATAAGCAGTTCCAAATTGTCTTTCTCACACACATATCCTACACTGTCTACTACCATTCTACTTGAAGTTGAACCCACTTGTGCCATGGATTCAGTATGTATTTATGAGAGAATTCCCCCTAGGTTCATGGGGTCAGAAAAAGTTTCATATTAACTACTTTTACTTTCTATCCTAAAAAAATGCCTTTGCTAAGAACTAATTAGAGAGAAGTAGGTGGCTTAGTCTATAGAGCACTGGAGAGACTTATTAACTATATGACCTTCGGCAAGTCATTTAACCTGTTTGTCTTAATCCACCAGAGAAGGCAACCACTCCAGTAACTTCACCAAAGAAGCCCCATGGACACCATTAGCATGCTATGGTCCCCAGAGGTTATGAAGAGTTAAACTCAAATGAACAACAAAAGAGCTAATTGTCTTCTGACTAAATGTTAGTGGAAAGCACAACAGTGGAGTGTCAAGTTACAGTAGTAATAATAGCTTACCAAAACGACCCAAGGATAGTCACCCTCTAGGAACCTAGCCCACAAATGTGAATTCAAACTTCAGGAGCCCAGAGAGAATATTGCATATAGATGTCACTTATGATTATTCCTTGGGTGTCAAGGATCTTTCACCATTTCTTAGTGCCATCCCTGAATGACAACTCTAAGTCTTCTTACAATGTTTGAGTAGTCAGTGATTTAGCCTTTCGGAAACATCTTTGTTTCTGATATATTACATGTTTTGAAACTCTACCCCAACACTCTAAAGGCATGCCTGAAAGCCCAAAAGTAGAGATTGAATGGTTGATTCAGGACCATGCTATGACTTTCTCATTCACTATATGAATAAATAATTATCATTATTTCAGCATCAATTAACGTTCTATCATAATGAATATAGATATAGATATGTTGAGTCCTATAGATTTGGTTCTATGAAATTTGGATAAATCTATACTAACACATATGTATCTTAGAATGTGGTTTTTGTTATTTCATGGGAGTTTTGGTTATTTATTCAAATAAATACCTGATAGGTTGGGTTTTTTTCCTTCTTGTTTGTTCCTTCTTCTAAAAGTCAGTTGCAACTCTAAACTTGGTTGAAGATTCTAGGAAGCTGGGTTTTCGATCATTTAGATTTACTGTACCATAGGCTCTCACCTTCTAAAATATAATTTACTTTAGTGCCTTAAGGATCTATCAGTGTGGGTAATACCTCCACCAGCTTAAATCACAACCTTTCTTAATACTTCATCTATGGATGCCCCAAGGGAATGGAAGCTACCTACAGAGCTTAGCTCATTAAGAGGTAGAGATGGTAGCATCTCATTTATGTCATACACAGACATAAGACTGAGTGTGTAGGCCAGAAGCTCTAAGAATATTGAAGATGATGACAGAAATTAAAATAAATTTACTCATCCTAACCTAGATAACAGTGGGAGCAGGAAATAGTTCTACTGGGGTGGATGGGGATTCTGTGGAATTAAACAGAAAGTATCCTAATAGCTATGCAGTAGGCACTTTTTTGATGGGCTCACCATAGACAAGATTGGCTGTGGATATGACTAATAAAGCAGACAGAAAGTGTTTTGATGATATCCTAATATGTTCCAGGACAGTATTAGAAATGAGTAGTGACAATCTCACAGGACCATTCCCACCCCAAGAAGCCAGAGTAAGAGCTGAAGGGTCCAGTAGATGGCAGCAATCAATCAGCAGGAGAACAATAGACTGGACAGCAAATCCCTAAGCACAAAACTGTGTTTTATAAGCCCACTGAGACACTGTGAGGAAGAGTGGTGCGTCAAAGATAAATCTAGGTTCACAGCAAACTAGCTGTGAGAGACATAATTGAGAAGCAATGAGGTTAAAGCTGGTTGTGGAAAGGAAAAGATGTGAAGAGAATTCCAGTTGTATCATAGCCCTTTCTCCCCTACAAGCTTGAATTTTCCAGGAAGTGTTCCATTACTTCACCAACTAATTAGTCTGTGAGAAATCATTCCCCTTATGAAGGGGGAGAGTTAAAAATTAATAGACTACTTTGTTTTCCTTTGTTTTGTATTTTGCTATTCCAAATAAATGCCTTTCTGTTTGACTTCTGATTCTTGCCTTGCTGGTTGGTAGGGGGGGAAAAGATTAAAGATAATTTGCATAATTATAATTATATATTACAATATATAATTATAATTACCCACTGAACCTAGGGTGTGGTACTAAAAGGGTTCCAGAATTAAGTATGATTTACATCTGTGACTTAATGTAGCCAAAATTTCATTACATGTTGGCTAGCTCTAAATCTAGGTCAATTTGACTTTGAACAGGAATACAATCCAAGGCCAGTCCCATAAGGAACTTTAAGGTCTTCAAGGTCTCTAGATCTAAATCTATGATTCTATATTTCTTTTCTACAAACCTAGGTTAGATTGTAAAGAAAAATTTTGGATCTCTTAAATGCATCAATTGGTTGTCTATATGGTATTCTTTTACTTGGCACTGAAATAAGCATTAAAAACTACAATAAAAACCACATTTGTTCCATAGAGTACAATCCCTAATAGACCATGCTGAAACCATAAACATACATAAACCCACCATGGAAAAGTGAGCTTCACAAAATTTTTGTGAGTCTATTCTATAACATGTGAAAAATAAAGTAATGAAGGAGGAAGCCAGGTAAAGAATTGTAAAGAATTTTAGACATGGAGTCAGGAGAACCTGAGTTCAAATTTGACCTCAGAAACTTAACAGCTGTGTTACACTCAGATGAGTCACTATTCCTAACTTGATTTCCTCCTCTACAAAATGAAGATAATAAGGTACAGCACCTACCTACCAGAGTTGTTGTGGGATAATATAAGATTAGATTTGTTTTTAATCATATCAGCAGGATATCACAGTTCCACAGATATCTTAATTTTTTTCCCAATTTGCATCATGGAAATCTGGCCAAGATAAAATTTTCAGTTTTTATAATTAAACAGAAAGAGTAATTCATCAATAAGTACTGCATGTTATTTCCCCTTCTCATTTCAAACATTAAATTAACACCTAAAAATAGTAGGGATATGAAAATCAACTTAATTTTCCTCCTTCTGTGTAATGCTGACCATGAAAGGCTTGCCAATACGGATAGGTAAACTTGATGGTGTTTATGTGCTAAATATTTGATATCCATCATTTCAGGGTGGAGAGTTTAAAATACTCACCTCAATTTACTCTTCCATCTCCATTAACTTCTAACTTTTCTTATTTGCTTTCTTACCTCTCTTAAGTCTATCCACTTTAAACACAGCTTGTATAAAGCATCTAAGTTAAAGATAGGATGGCCAGAGTTCTCTCTCTTAGAAAATCAGTGTCTTTTTGCTATTGAAGTTCCTATATTCCAAGAAGTCATTGAGAAAACAATGAGTAGTGCCAAATGCTTTCAGGTGTTCGTTTCCTTTATCTGAAGGAAAGACCACATGTTGATACAATGTTAAGATTTGGAGTCCTGGGTTGGGTTCAAGTCCTGTCTCTAACAGAGAAGTTGATAGATTTAGGTCTGAACAGTAATTAAGAAGATATTTAGTTGAACTACCTCATTTTGCAGATAAGGAAACTGAGATGAAGAAAGTTTCAAGTAATTTGTCCTCAGCCACACAGGTAATAAATGGAAGAGATGGGATTCAAACCAGTCCCCCCAAAATTAAATAAAAATTAAAACCCTATTTTAAAGGATATGAGAAAAATGAACTAGCATATGTGAAGCACCTTACAAACTGTTAAACACTATTAGTTATTTTATTAGCTGTACTTTTGGCACAAAATGCCAGAGATATATTTCATTTTGTTAAATTCCCTTGGTTTTAGGGTTTGTTCTTTGGGTATGCCAATTGCCGGATCAGAAATATGGCAACCCATCTCAAGGAAGGTATGTGTTGGCAAATGGTAAAAAAAAAAACAACTAAATTTCATTTTTAAAAAAATCTTTCCCTAAATACTAAAACACTTTCACAGCCATCATTTCATTTTCACAACATTCTTGTCAAGCAATAATCTGCCCAATATGGGGCCCAAATTAGAAAGGCAATCTGTCAATACCCAGTCCACTACTCTATGACTTCTGCTGGGTTAACAAGGGAATTGCAATCATTCAATAAGAGGAATGTCAAGTCATCTTCTCTTCCCTAACATAAGAAATCTAATGATATTCTCTCAGTACTAACTGCATCCAATTTAGCACTCCCCTGGGTCACATTCCCTACCTCACTTCTTCATTTAGCAATACTTGTAAAACGTTCTTAACACTTTTATCTCCAGTTTAAGAAGAGCTAAGCTGCAAAAGCCTCCTGATTCTGTTTTGATGTTAAAAACTGCATAAAAGCTTTTAAATATGTGGGGGGGGGGTGGAGTGGGGAGGGTTAGGAAGAGAGGCAGAGCACACATCACAGTGGAAAAGATTTAAACTGCTTCATACCCCAGAATTAATCTGTACTCAGAGGGGTACCTAAAGAAATTAGAAGGAGTCAAAACTGTATTGGGGCAATGTAAAAAGGAAATCAGACTAACTGAAAGAATCCTTATTAGAGTATGGATTTGCTGGACTGGATAGCTACATTTCCCAGAATTCACAAGATACATATTTAGCCTTCCATTTCACTTTGACTGTGTAGACTAAGACAGCTAGTTCAATACCTTCATCTTATAGATGAAAAAATTGAGAACAGACAGCTGAGTGATAATGCTAAATTAAGAATGTGTCTGACACAATCATACTACTTTAAAATTATCCTAAATTTGTTCCTTCTTTTCCATTATCATTGTCATCATTGTAATAATCCAATCCTTTCTTATCTCATGTCAAGTGAGTTTGAAGTCAAAGGATCTGCGTACAAAAATGTCTCTATCACTTATGTTGAATCCTCAACCTCATTTTCCTTATCTGCTAAATAACATTTTTAGTTGACCCTTAAATTCCTTCCCTGCTATAAGTCATAGAACTATGATCCTATGATCCTGTGTCAGACCTTCAGGATCAAATCTTGGGTGTTTGGGATAGGAGCCAAACATCCTCTCATTGCCAATGACCAATAGCCCAATTTCCTCACAGCCACTAGGATATCTCTACATTACTTCCCTGAAATAGGACCTTAGGTCACCCCCTTAATACTCTGGGATTTATGGTTTTTCTTGCTTAAGATTTTGTGGTCAATAAACCAGGCTTGAGATGTGGTACACCAGTCTTCACTCCTTAAAATAGAGGTTTGAAACTGAGAATGAGATTTTTTTCATAGAAAAATTACAAATATCATGTCTAAGCTCTTTAGTATAAAGTATATACTTTATTAAGCTATACTACCAATTTAAGAATCTCCCATCATTGGTGTCTTTCCCAAGACAGTATCCCAGAGCAATGGCTCAGTGTGGTGACTTATGAGCATTGTCTCTTTTGTCC
This sequence comes from Gracilinanus agilis, assembly GCF_016433145.1. NCBI lineage: Eukaryota > Metazoa > Chordata > Mammalia > Didelphimorphia > Didelphidae > Gracilinanus > Gracilinanus agilis. The sequence continues at coordinate 262,011,519 of NC_058130.1, forward strand.
TAATTAAAGATGTGTTCTATTATTTTTTTAATGAGAGAACTTCACAATTATGTACAATATTATGGATACTCTACACCATTATACATACTATTCCTATGGTTAAATAATGAAGACTTAGGGCAAACTCTCCTTCAGAATCTCAAAACCATAACAAATGCAGCAAATTAAGCTAAAGAATAACAAGAGGAGTAAATAAAGAAATCCTCTCAAGGAAAGCTTAATAGGAAAAACCTCAGAGAAAGACTAAAGAAATTAGCAACCAGAAAAGAGATCTCAATATATTGACAACATATTGCTTCCATTTATACAGTGTTTTAAGGCAAAGCATTGAGCATATATTACTTCAATGATCCTTAAAACAGCCCTGGAAGGTAAATACTATTATTATCTCTATAATAAAAAGTACTATTATTATCTCTATTTTGTACATGAGGAGACTGAGACACAAAGAGCTTAAATGATTTGCCCAGGGTCATACTAATAAACACAACTAATAAATGTTTGCAGCAAGATTCTTTTTTTCAACCTTACCTTCTGTCTTAGTATTAATTCTAAAATGAAAGAGTGTCAAGAGAAAGGCAATTGGTTAAATGACTTGCCCTGGGTCATACAGCTAGCAAATGTCTGAGGCCATATTTGATCCTAGGCCTCCCAACTCCAGATCAGGTACTCTATTCACTGTGCTATCTAGCTGTCTCTTGCATAATGTAATTACATTATTCACAAGTTAAAAGAAAGAAAATAGAAATCTCTAGGAGGAAATAATATTTCTACTACTACAAACCAACTCCCTAAAACAGAATGGAACAACCTAAAAAACTTTCAGTGGCTTAGAAGCTCAATTTAAAAAATTAAAGAAGTATCTGATAGATATAAGGGTACAAATGAAATCTCTCAAAGAAGAATGCAAATACAAATATTAAATTGATAGCTTAGGATGGATAGTGGAAAATCTTAAATCAATAGGCTCTAAAGGAGAGAATAATAAAAAGGTAACAAATATGCTAAATTTAAAGGATGAGATATTTCAAAACAAAAGGCAGAAAATATGGAAGAACACTTGAGACCTTTACAAACTCAAGCAAATGACCCTAAAGATAATACTTGAATTACAAAAAAAAAAATCTAAGCATATTGGCTTATAAAAAAACATGATGAATCAAAAAATATGAATACCACATTCCAACAAACAAATAAAATTCCAAAAGTTTTGGGAAGAGGGGAAAATGAATGCAAATTTATTAAGTCCATATGATTTCTTTGGAGAAGAATAGCAAGTTAAACTCATACAGAAATTTAATCTCCATAGTCCAGAATTTCATTATTGAAGAGATAAGCAAGAAGAAAAAGAAATTTACATATCCAAAGATGCTCATTCAAATTACATAATATGAAAGAAAATTCTGGAACATAATATATTGAAAAGAAAAAGAAATCATCTTGCCTCCCAAAAAGCATGTCCTACAAAGAAGATATTACTTCATAAATAAAAATAGAAATTCTACCTAAACTAATCTACCTATTCAATGCCATTCCACTTAAATTGCCAAAAAATTGTTTTCTTGAGTTAGAAAAATAATATTTGGAAGAATAAAAGATCAAGAATATCAAGTGAATTAAAGAAAAAATCATAAAGGAGGTTCTAGATTTTAAATTGTTTTCTAAAACAGTAATTAGCAAAATTATCCAGTACTGGCTAAAAATAGAAATGTAGATCAGCGGACCAGAACAAACATAAAACAAAGAGCAGCAAAAAATTATAGCAATCTTGTATATGACAAAAGTATAAATTTAGGTTTGGGAGATAAAAAAATCACTGCTAAAAGCTGCTGGAATAACTGGAAAATAATTTAGCAGACACTAGTTATAGGCCAGTATTACAGCATTCACTAAAATAAGATTAAAATGGATATATGATCTAGACACAAAAGGGGATTCCATAAGTAAATTAGAAGAAGGGAACATACTACCTATCAGATTTATAAATAGTAGAGGAATTTATTAGCACACAAGATAGCATTGTGAAATGTAAAATGAAAAATTCTGAGTACATTAAATTGAAAAGCTCTTGTACGAATAAAATAATTCCTACCAAGATTAGAAGGAAAGTAGAAAATTGGGTTGTAGGGTGGTGGCAATTATAAACAGCCTCTCAAATAGAGATCTTATATTTAAAATATAGAGAGAACTTTGTCAAATTTATAAGAATAAGAGCACTCTCCCAACTGATAATGAAGAAACCAAAGCCATATATAGGCATATGAGAAAGTGCTCTAAGTCACTACTGATTAGAGAAAGGCAAATGAAAACAGTTCCAAAAATATCACCTATGCCCATCAGACTGGCTAAAATGGCAAAAAGACAAAGTAGCAAATGTTGGAGGGGATGTGGAAAAATGGGAACCCTAATACACTGTTGGTGAAGCTAAAAACTGATCCAACCATTTTGGAGAGCAATTTGGAATTACACACAGTTATAAAACTGAGTATACTTTTAGACTCAACAGTATTAGTGCTGTGTCTATTTCCCAAAGAGATCAGGGAAAGAGGAAAAGAACCCATATGTTCCAAAATATTTATAGCAGCTCTCTTTGTGGTGGCAAAGAATTGTAAATTGAGGGCATGTCCATCAATTTGGGAATGGCTGAGCAAAGAATAATTGTGATGGAATACTATTGCGCCCTAAGAAACGATGAACAAATTGATTTTTTTAAAACTTGGAAAGAACTACATGAGATAATGAACAGTGAAATGAGTAGAACCATGAGAATATTATATACAGCCAGAGAATTAATGCTGGGAGACTAAACTGTGAATATCACCTCCAGAAAATGAACAGAAAGTGAAATATGAAAGACTAATTTATATGTACATGTTGGCTTATCTTGATGATATCTTTCGGGATGTGGGGAAGTTGGGGAGGAAATGGAACATTTGTGGATGGGATTTATTTTATATATAGATATATATATATATATGAAGAAAAGTAAGCTAAACATATAGGAGATCTGTGATTTCATTTTGTGTACTATCTTCTTTTCTTTGTATATGGAAATGTTTGTTTCCTTAGGTTTTGTAAAATTTAGAATAAATAAATAAATAAAGCTAGAGCTTCAACAGAATCATAGACTTTAATTTCTCCTGAAAAGAAAAAAAAACAACTAGGCAGAACATTTGGCATGCAAAACACACACACACACACACACACACACACATGCACACATACATACACATATACATACAAAAAAACAACAAGAAATTAAACAGGTAAGCAAACTCATATAGGAATAAATACATTTTTGCTGAATTTCTGATACCAATTCTATAGATGGGGATAAAGAGTCAGAAGTAAACTCATTAAAGGAAAAAAATGGAACAAATGGGTGGGGTGATGAGTCATCATTTATTCAAATAAGTGGCAAGAAGTGAAGAAAATCTTTCAAAAAAGAATAAAAGGGTTTTGGTCCAGGGGAGAGGGAGGACTTTTAATTATACTCTTATTGAGACCTAAAAACAGAAGCATAAAAAAATTGCATCAGTAAATATATATCAAGGCCCTGAGTCTGGTGGAGAGGCAGAGATGGGTGGAGATGGGGGTAGAAAGAAGATAAAAAGGGAAGTTTTTTTCCAAAGTTACCAAATCACCAAACATTACCAATCTTTTAATTATCAAATCTAATGGATTTTTTCCATCCTCATCCTTTTTGACTTTGCAACAGGCTTTAAACACCTTCTTCCCTTCGATACCCTTTTCTCCCTTGGATTCTGTAATAATCTCTACCCTGACTCTCCCGCCACCTGTCTAATTGTTCCTTGTTTGTCTCCTTTGCTAGATCATGATCTAGGTGATACCTGTCAACTATGAATGTTCCCCAGAGCCCTGTTCTTGGCCTTCTTTTCAAAAATCTCCTTTATGTTTAGCTTACTTTTCTTCATATTTACATAATAAAACCCATCCATTAGTGTCCTAGTCCCTCTCCAAACTCCCCACATTATAAAAGATATCATCAAGGTGGGCCAACATGTAATAAGTAAGTCTTTAATGTTTCATCTTTCTGTTCACTTCTAGAGGTAACATCCTATTTTACATCATTATGTCATATTTCCAGGGTTTCAATTTTCATCTCTATTCCAGTGATTCTCAATTTAACTTATCCAGCCCTACACTCCAGACTTTCATCTCCAACCTGCCTATTAGACATCTCAAACTGGATGTTCAATAAATATTTTAAAATTCAACATGTCTGAACATGTTCTAAACCAAATTCATTATCTTTTCCCCAAAACTTCTCCTCTTCAGAATTTTCCAAGTACTGTTAAAGACACCACTGTTTTCTCAGACTCCCAACCTTTATGTCATTGTTGACTCCTCATTCTTCCTAATCCACTCTGTTGCCAAATCCTTTCAAAATCTACCTCTGTAATATCTCTTATATATCCCTCTTTCCTATGACACTACCCTGGTACAGATTTTCATCACTTCATGCCTAGACTCTTTCAGTAGTCTGCTATTTGGCCTCCCTCCCCCACATCTCTCCCTACTCCACTCCATCCTTTCTCAGCTATCAAATTAATTTTCTTGGTGCAGATATGACCATGTCATTTCTCCTATTCAATAAACTTCAGTGGCTCCAGGATCAAATATAAAAATCCTCTCTTTGGCATTCAGTCATGACCCTTTCTTACTTTTGAAAAAAGACTGGTCTTCTTAAACTTTAAACATTTCCCCCACCAGAGCCACCAATATATACTGAAATCCAGTCACACTGGCCTCCTTGGTGTTATTCAAACAAAGCAATCCAACTCTAGACTGGACATTTTCACTGACTTTGCCCCTGGCCTGGACTGTTCTTTCCTCATCTCCGTCTCATGGATTCCTTCAAGTAACACCTAAAATTCCATCTTCTATGAAAAGCCTTTCCTAGTCCTCCTTAGTGCTATCACCTTCCCTCTATTGATTATCTCTTATTTATCCTATATAGATCTTATCTATTCATTGTTTTTTCCATGTTGCCTTCCCCCCCCCCATTAGATTGTGAGCTCCTTGATAGCAGGGACTTTAGCTTTCCTTGTCTGTCACATAATAAGATCTTAATAAATATGACTGTTAGTCTAAGGGGAGAAGAGTAGGTGGAAGAGAATGGAGAAAAGTAGAGAGGGGGAGGGAATAAAAGTGGAAGGAGGAAGAGAAAGAGAATCAAGGGAAGGAAGAGAAAAAGTGGAAAGAGGAGAGAGGAGGAGGGAGAGGGAAGAGAAGTGAAGGAAAATGGGGGAAAAAGAAGTGGACAAGAGAGGAAATAAAGGAGAAAATGGAAAAGAGAGAAGAAGGGAGGACAATAGTAGGGATACAGGAGAGAGTAAAGTGGGAAAAGTAATGAAAAGGTGGGAGAGAGAGCAAATGGAGAAAGAGGAGGAGGAAAAAGTAGAGAAGAGAAAAGGAGAAAAAGAGAGGAAAAGAGAAGTGAGAAGGAAGAGGAGAGGAGAAGAGAAAAAAGAAATTTCAAGTTCTGAATATCTTAATAAACAAATAATCTGCAAGCATTTTTTAATAACAAAGGTCATTCAAAAGTTGAGGATAGCTTCCTACATAAAGGTAAGTAATCATTTGTTTCCAAAGGAAGCATTAGCCAATAATAATGATTTTCATTTGCAGAGCCTTTTAAAATATGAAGAGCCTTTTACATAACTTATCTCAATTTAACCTCAGAACAAGACTGTGACATAAGTATTATAGGTATTTTATCCATGGTTTTTAGGTGAGGAAAGATCTGAAGGGATTGGATAATTTACAAATGGCCATGCAGCTATTAAGCGTCAGAAGATACATCTGAATCTGTCTTCTTAGCTCTCAGTCTAACATTATATACACCACACTTTACTGATTTGTTTGCAACTAATATTAATTTCCTCCTCTATCCTTTCTATAATTGCATATAACCTTAATAAAGTGAAAAAAAAAAGATGCAATCTGATGCTACCTTATCACCAGAAATTTGTACTGGGAATCTAAATCATTTTCATGAACACCTATTAAGTTAGAAAATGAAGTCAAATCTAATGGCACCAATTAATAGTTAGGCTAAAGATAAACTTAGAGGAAGTCAATTTGGGCTTTATTTTTCTTCCATCACAGGATGGATGAAGGAATTCAAAGGACCATTGCGAAAAAGAGGAGTAAATTTATTTAGATGTTGTTATTATGTCTTTTGTTTGAACAGATGAGGATGTCACCCAGTAGTATCATTAATTCACAAAGCTTTATTATATGTAGCTCTGCCAATTCACTCTAGGAGATATAATTCTCCCAAGCTAATGGATATAAAATACTCACTGGGATGAAAGGGTTCAGGTGACAATCATCAGACATTTTCAGGGCATTAAATGGGACACAAATCAGGCTGATTCATCTCCAAATGGGCAGGGTTTAACACCTTGAATTGTTTTAATCACCCTTACTTCCTAAGGCATAAAGTATTTACATTATCTATTCGGTTAGTCAAAAAGGTTCACTGAATTTCTTAGAAGAGGCATGAGCAGGCCAGATACAATCTCCAGGATCCTGTTTTTATTCTATCATTCTTTCCAAGTCCATTCTAGCTTCTGATCAAATATGACAATAAATGTGAAAGCCGCCTCCTACTTTTCTTTTGTATGGGAAATTATTTCCACGCCTAAAAATAAGACTTCGTTTTCGGGTTACTACAGAAAAAACCTAGATACGTATAAAGAACACAGGTGAGAGGAGGCTCCCTTCAGAGTTAAATACAATAGCCTCCAAGTATATCACTACCCCTGTTCAGGAGATACTGCCGGGCCACTACTATGCTTCTTTATTCCCTTACGTTTTAGGAGCCGCAACTCTGAATTGTCTGCTTCTCGTTCCTCCCTGAAACGATCACTTGAAATCTCAACAAAATATCAAAAACTGCCACTTACCAGTACCTAAAGAATACCTCTGTCCAGCACTCCAGGTCGCAGGCAGCCAGCGGCTTAATTAGAGCCCCTGAGGTTGTTTACAATTTGCGGGAGCAAGCCCTGTCTCCTCGTGAACTCCGAAGGCTTGAACTTTGCAAGAGGACTTGCCCTACTGCTTCGCTAATAGGCTATATTTGTAAGCTGATAACATGATCTCTGGTCTTAGAGAAGGGACATGTGCATGAAAAAAATATCCACCCCTTATGACTCAACTCGGCGTGAGACACAAGAACTTTAATAGGAGAGTGTTACCACAGAGGAAATAATAGAGCCAACAGGCTGGGGATATGAAACCTGAAATTAGGTTGATTCTCATACAGATGTGCGACATTTTTTTTGAAAGCGAATGCATTTAAGGCTGAGGATCTTATGAGAAAGAAAACTAGCCGCATTCAAAGGAAGAACGGTGGGAAGAGAAACAGAGGAAAAACAACTGCTTGAACACATGGGCTGATGGGGTTGTTATTGGGGATGAAGACACTAAAGAATAACTCTAGTCCAAATATAGAAAATATGGAATTAGGTCTTAATCAAGGATACATGTAATAACCCGGTGGAATTGTGTGTCGGCTAGGGAGGATTGGGGAAGAGGGAAAGAACATGAGGCATGTAACTATGGGGGAAAATGCAAGATAAAAATAAAAATATAATGTTTAAAAAAAGAGAATGCATTTAAATTCTGAAGTCTTCTAAATATACGAGGGGACCTGAAAGGGGTTAGAGGGGAGAAGAAATTGGCTCAAGGTCCGGAGATCTTAGCTGTTTTTTAATAGCAGGAAACCAAGTAAATAAAATATGGAAATAAGCCAAGTGACCGAGAGATAAAAGGGGCATTTCCTTCAAAGCTCTAGAAAATAGATGTTGATGGTCTATTTATTGCAACATTATTGCTACTTCATGCATTTTAGATGAGCTTGAACTCCCTACGGATATGTTTAATCTTAGGCAAGAATACTTTGCTGCTATTTGCCATTGTAGTATATGGAATGTATTAAACTAGTGTGCTTATCTCGTAAGTCACCTGGTTGGTAACAAAATAGAAGCCTGTAAAAAAGAAAACAACAACAGCAAAGGAGGGGGGGACCCTTGTGCTACATTTGTATAGATATTTTCATACATATATGTATATATTGGACCTCCAGGATTTACAAGGTAACACAACAAATCTACAGAATCAGTGCCCAGTCTCCAAAGGACAAAAAGACAAAAGAGAACCCATAAACACTTTGGGATCAGAGATTAGGGCTCAGAGGGACCTCAAGGTCCAATCCCTTCTTTTTATGGATGAGAAAATAGAAGGCCAAAGAAATTAAATGACTTTCCAAAGGAAATATAAGACATCAGAGAAAAAGTAAAGACTCAAACTCAAGTCTTCTGACTCCAAAGTGATTTGCAAACTTCTGCTCATCACATTTGTTCCTTATGAAATTAAAAATTACATACTAGAATAACTATAAGATATAATCTCAGACTGGCTAAATTAGCAGAAAATGAATAAAAATGTCAACTGAGGTATAAGGAAACAAATTAATTCATCTACCAAATTAGATTTTTTTGAAAGATATCAAATATTGCAGCAGGAGCAAATCGCTGAGGAAGAAAACAAGCATTTATGAATCACCTCCCATGTGCCAGGCTTTGTGATAAACACTTCACAAATTCATCACATTTGATCTTCATGAGCCAGGGAGGTAACAGCTATTATTACTTTTTCTATTTTACAAATGAATGAACTGAGGCAGAGAGTGGTTAAGTGACTTTTCCAGAGTAACACAATTGGCAAGTACCTAAAGTCAGCTATGAACTCAGGTATTCCAGATTCTAGACCTAGTACTATCTCCATTCCATCACCTCACTACCTCAGCAGGCTGACTACACAGAGTAGATAGACAGTCCTCTAAGAACAGTATGGCAGGTGTCTAGGTAATAGAGTGGATAGAGGGCCAGGCTGGGAGTCGGGAGGACCTGGGTTCAAATTTGACTTTAGACATTGCCTACATGTGGGATCCCGGGATGAGTTATTTAGCCTGAATTGCCCAGCCCTTGCCAGTCTTTTTTCTTAGAACTAAGACAGAAGGTAAGAGTTTTCAAAAAATCAATTATTTTTATATTATATTAAATGTATATTAAATTTTAATATAAATAAATATTAAATAAATATTAAAATATATATTGACTTTATATTATGTATTAAATTTATATTATATTAAATAAAATTTTTTTAAATTATAAAAGGAATTGTATCAAGTAGTATACTAAGGTTTTAAAGGAGCTGAGGTTACCCACCAATGATAAGCTTAACAAAAATAACCCCATTTTAAGTTATGTTTAGACAAAAGGAGTATAAAGGAAGGTTTTTATGAATAGTCCTAAGGAAGAAGGGATGATGGTAGCATATGACGGAGAGAAGGCAAAACTACTCCACTATGATTTTTCTCTACCAAGAAGAATGGTGAAGAAGAATATTAATAATAATATCTAATTTTAAGATTTGCAAAGAGTTTGATGAATATGTCATTCTGTCATCACAACCCACTGTGAGATGGGCAATAATAATAATAATAATAATAACTAGTATTTATATAGCACTTGGAGTTTTATAAGGTGCTTTACAAGGCCACTTTTATGTTTTCCTCACAATAATCCTGAGATACATAGGTGATATCATTGTTCCCGTTTTGCAGATGATGAAACTAAAGGCACAGAGAACTTAAGACACTTGCCCAGGTCACACAGATAACACACTAAATTTAGAGTTGGAGACTCAGAGTTTAAATGCTATCATTGCCTTGTTCTATATGTGTGACCTTGAACAAATCACTTAACTTCCCAGGGTCTCAGTTTTCTTACCTCTAACACTACTAGGTTAGATTAAATTATGTTAAGGGATCTCTCTAGCACTAAATCAAAGATTTATGAAAATTATAAAATTAAAAATACTAAGAATAGCTAACATTTATATAGTACTTATTATGTGTCAGGCACTCTGCTAAGCACATGACAATTATCTCATTTGATCCTCACAATTCTGGGACTAGTGGTTATCATTATCTCTATTTTACAGATGAGGAAACTGAGGTTCACTGACTTGCCCAGAGCCAGAGAGCCAATAGGTATCTGAGGCCGGGTTTGAAGTCAGGTCTCTTTGACTCCTGGCCTGGCACTCTAACCAATGTGCTGCCTAACACCCTAATAGATGCAAGCTGTGGGGAAATAGGTTGGATAGACTTCTAATAGTAATGGAAATCAGTATAAACTTTTTGAAGAACCTGGAAATTCACAACAGCCTTTCAAATGCTGATATACTAGGATCTGATTATTTTACCAATGAGACTCTGTCTCAAGATGGCAAATCATTTAATCCCCTTGAGTCTCAATTTTCTCGTCTCTTCAAGGGGGATAATGGTATTCTCTATAGGACCTACTTCACAGAGCTAGAGTGAAGATTAAATAAGATAATGTACATAAAGTGCTTTCCAACTCTGGAGTGCTACACGAAGTGTTGCAAACAATTTTAATTGAACAAAGCTTAAACCTGCACTAACATTTTTGGAACAAGATATAGAAATAAGTTATTTTAAAAGCCTATCTTTATGCATATATACATGCATGCATTACTATTTATAGATTACAGGGAAGCACATGCATAAATGTGTATTAAAAATCATGCTTGAATACATCAGTGCACATATCCTGGCTTATAAAGAGATATAGTGCATATTAGGTAAGATGATTTAACTACCTTTTAATAATACTGATATTTATATACTACTTTAGAGTTTGCAAAATACATATCTTTATGAGCCAGATAAATGATGCCAGGGTGCTAGATTTGTAGTTGGTAAATCCTGAGTTCAAATCTGACCTCGGACACTTACTATGTGATCCTAGGCAAGTCATCTAACCCATCTCTGCCTCGTAGCCTCTTCTCTAAGATGGAAATAATAACACCAACCTCTCAGGGTTCTGATGAGGATAAAATGAGATAATATTTGCAAATCTTAACATTAAATTCAAACCGTTATCATCATCGCCATTGTCTGCATCATCATTATCATCATTATCTTATCTGATCCTTACAAAAGCTTTGTGAAGTAGATGCTACAGTAAAATATTCTTCCTCTTTCCTTTTCCAAATTAAGAACCCAGGGATAACAGAGTTTAAGTGATTTGCCCATGATCACATTGAATGACCTAGCTGGCCCCCATATTATATCATTCTTTGTAGAAATTTGGCTTCTAGCCTATTGGATGTTGTGCAAGGTTTGACTAAAGACCAAGCTAGACTTGGCCCACATCCACAATATTGAGTTGTGGATGATGCTAAAGTTTAGGTAATAAAACTTATTCCTTTTTATAAAGTGCGAGGATTTAGAATGAATGAAAGAGACTAATGAGTAGGCAAAACCTGAGAGTTAAATCTAGTCTTGGGTTCAATAGCCGGGCTATTATGTGTGGATGCAGTCTACTGGTATGAATGGTTCCTAATAGAACACTGTTACCATTAAATATAATTAGTGAAAAAAGGTTAAGTTCTTATAATTATACATTTAAGCCTGAAAGGCAACTTAGAGAGCATTGAATCTAAACTCAGTAATCATTAAGCACTGGGTAGTATAGTTGAAAAGACATTGGGTTTGTGGTCAGAGGACTTGAGTATGCAGCATCTTACTGCAGGTATGACCTTGGATAAGTCACTTACTTTTCATGAGCCTTGATTTCCTCATTTATAAAATATCAAGGTTGGACTATACCAGGTGTTTTTGAACCCCTTTTTTGTGTCGTCATGGAAACCTTTGATAGTCTAAATAAGTCTTCCTAGAATAAATGTTGTTAAATGTCTAAAATAAAATGCATCAGATTACAAAGAAAACCAGTTATGTTGATATGTAGGAGAAATTTCTTTTTTATCATTCATATATGCACACTCCCTAAAATCTCTCCACAAGCCTCTTGGGGATTTTATGGGGCCATTCTGAATGTCAGATTAAAAGCCTTTGTACTAGATGAGATGTAAAACTTTATACAGTTCTAAATCCCTGATCCTAGGATTCTAAATACTTAGTTAAAAATCTAAAAATGTTGAACTAAATTGTTTAGGAAATATGCCTGTCCTACCTACGAGATACAATATGGCTTAAAAAAAGAATCAACATTAGACCTTGTGATCTAAATTTTGGGGTCTGAACTGGATTTTTAAATACCTTTAGGAGAAAGACTTTTTGGATCCACAGTAAGGTTAAAAAGCCCAGTGAAAGGGGGCAGCTGGGTGATTCAGTGGATTGAGAGCCAGGCCTAGAGATGGGAGGTCCTGGATTCAGATGTGACCTCAGACACTTCCTAGCTGTGTGACCCTGGGCAAGTCATTTAACCCCCATTGCCTAGTCCTTACCACTCTTCTGCCTTAGAACCAATACCCAGTACTCATTCTAAGATGGAAGGTAAGGGTTTTTTTTTAAAGTCCAGTGAATAAAATGATAAGAGAATTAATTATTTATAATGACTTCAAGTATTCTTTCCTGGTGGTTTCTAGAAGAATCTTTAACTTCATAGAAACTGCATTAAGCTGAAATAAAAATCATCCTTCTATAAAATATTTTTTAAAAACATGGCAAATTCAACCTATGTAAATCAGCTATTGACCCTGAAAAATGGGAAGTAGACAAAAATAAAGTAAATAATGACAAATAGTGCCATTTTCAGTGAGGTTTGACCAATATAAAGAAGTAGTCCAAGTAAGGAAGCCAGCAAGGTGGAATGTTGTGGAAGAAGATGTATTGGACTTGAATTCTATCTCTTACTCTATGGGCAAGCACGCTTCAGCTGTTTTAGCCTCAATTTCCTTAGCATTAAAATGAGGACTATGATATCTGCAGTGTCTACCTCCTATAAGTTGTTAAGGAAATCAAAAGAGGCTATGTATGAAATTGCTTTACTAACCTTAAAATGCTAAATAAAATTCAGTCAATATTTTTTAAACCTTTAAACTACCTTAAACAAAAATGAAATGATATTTCTAAAGCACTTATCACAGTGCCTGACATATAGTAGGCATTATAATACTTATTTCTTTCCACTTAGCTCTTCTTACCAAAGCAGAGAGATGTAGCAACTCAGGTCAAAGATAGAACTCCCAGGTTTGGGCCAAAATTGTTCTACCTAAAACCACCTAATACCTGAGCTGATTGCTTAGGCCTTGTTACAATAGCATAGAATTGTAAATTCACTTTGAAAACTATTAGAGAGAAGGATAAGAAAAATCTATAAGCCATATCACCTCACAAACTATTTTTAAAACAGTAGAACATTCAGTGAATAAGGTCTGAGATTCAACAAAGCCAGAGAATATCAGAGAATATAAGGTCCTACAGAGCAAGCCTTGTTTCATTTTTGTCTTCATATCTCCAGCATCTAGGATAGTGATAAATCCTTGTTGAATTGAATTATTTCCTCAGAGTATTTTAAGATGGACAACAAAAGGCATAATGATCTAGTTTCATCTTCAGTGGAAGTAAAACAACCACATTTCAGTGGGACCACCTAATAGGTCTTATGAATAACCAAAAATAGTATCTAAAAATAACAAGTTGAGAAGATATCTGAACCTAACTAAAGACAGAAGGTATCAGGTACTTTTATAGGCACTCAGGGAGGGAGGCTCAAATTCAAGAGAATCTGTTCATAGAAACAAGGTATGAACAATCAGGTCAAGTTTTAGATGATTTTAGGAAGAATAATCCTGACCCAAACCAGGAAGCTATATCTAGAGAGGGCCCTGACTGAAAGGATTTTATTTTCCTTAACAATCTGACTCAGAAAGATATATCAGTTAAACTAAGAATGAATCAGGGTGAAGCTAAGCTGGGTAAATCTTGTCTCTATAACCAGACTAGGCACTTTTAATTTGCCAAACTATAATTTGCTGAATAGATTTCTGACACTGTAGTAAATGATACTTCATATGGCTGAGTTCAATATTTGCAGGTTTATAGAGAAAAATGTTCAATTACATATAGCTTATAGAATTGAAAATTGGTAGAATACTTTTTGAGAGTGTCATACATAGCAAAAGTTATAAAAGTAATTGTACCCTTTGACTCATTAATCCCATTATTGAAAATAGATGCTGAGAGTATTATCAAGGTGAGGAGAAAAGGCTACCTATTCAAAGATATTTACCACATATTTTTTGTTATGAAAAAAATTAAAAAACTAGAAACCAAAAATTTGTTGTAGAGAACTGCTTAATAAATCAGGGTATATTGATTTAATGAAATATTATAAAACAGTGACAATTGATCAAAATAAATACAAAGGAATCTAGAAACATCTATATAAAGCAACCCAAAGTACAGAGCACAAATGAGAGAAATGGGTTTTGTTAGCTAAGAAAAATGAATATATATAAATATGTAGCAATGAATGGGCCAAAAGAAAAAGAGTAAAGGGCTTGACTATGGTCTGGAAGTCAATATTCAAAGGTGCTATCCTTCTTTATACCTTCATCAATAAGCTAATAAAAGAATAGCATCAAGTGAGGAGAGTTCTTTGATTCCAGGTGTCCCTGGAGTTTTTGTCATGAAGAATCTCTACAAACAGACATCAATCAAATAGATAACAATAAAAATGAATCCAAGTCAAAGGCAAACTTGATGTTAGATCATATCTTTGCCTATTATTCATAAGTCAAAGTAAACCAATCATCTAGGAATTAAATCATTAGCTGAGGATTTCAGATGAGACAGTTTTCTTTTACTGGGTATGAGGAAACAAATTAGGAAATACCTTTCAGAAATAAATACAGCAACATATTTTATTTCTTCTGCCAATAATACCCTGCCTGAAGGGAATCTGCAGAGAACCACAGGTCTAGATTTCTAGAAGTTATACTCTGTTTTGGTTTCATCTAACACATTTCTAATCCTACCAATTTCCCTCTATGCTTTTGTTATTAAGAGAGGATATTAGGGAGTCAGAGGGGATTCTTGTACAGATATCATTACAGGTTGAAATAGATGCCCTCTGAGATCTCTTCCAACTCTTGAGTCTGAGATTTTGTTATTCTTTGTTCTTTGTTCGTTTCAATTCAATAAATAAGCCTTAACTGTATTTGATTCACAATGTTAGGAACTACAATTACTGAGAAAACAAAATAGTGGCTGTGCTTGCATTCTTATGGTAGGATAAGAGAAATCCACAGATAAGCATAATGTAAGGAAGAGAGAAAAGCAAAGCAGTATAGGAAATTTGAAAAGAAAGAGACCATTAACAACTGGGGGTGAGGGGTTGGGACAGTAATGGATTCACTGAAGAGGTAAGCCTAAGAAGAACCTTCAATGAAAGGCAAAAGTTAGCAGGGCATTTATTCAAGGCAAAGAGAATGTCACAAAAGAATCCATGAAGGTTGGAGAAAGACTATACATCTTAGAGAAAAGTTTATAGTCCAAATTAGATGTAACATGTTTGACAAAAAATCCTTTGAAATTATTCTGTAAAGGCAGATGGGAACCAGAGTATGATGGCCCTAGATTGCCAAGCTAGGGAATTCTGTATACTATACTAA
This sequence comes from Gracilinanus agilis, assembly GCF_016433145.1. NCBI lineage: Eukaryota > Metazoa > Chordata > Mammalia > Didelphimorphia > Didelphidae > Gracilinanus > Gracilinanus agilis. The sequence continues at coordinate 262,027,056 of NC_058130.1, forward strand.
AGACAATAGGAAAGCCTTTAGAATTTCTGAAAAAGTGAAGTAATATGATAATAAAGTAAGCCTTAGAAAGATTACTTTGATACCATGAAGGATTGGATTGAATTGAATTGCAGAAAGATAGGTATATCAATTAGAAAGCTTTTGTAATAGACTAAGTGATGAACAAGGTTGAACCAAACTCGGGCTGAGGACCATGTACAAGTAGAATTGAAAGGACTTACAACTGATTGGATATGGAATGAAGTAGTTGTAGTTGGAGACAGGGAAAAGTCAAAGAGAACTCTAAGGTTATTAAACAGGGGGAAATGGACCAAGTTGGTATTCTCTACAAAAATAGAGAAATTTGGAGAAGAAACCATTTTAAGAGGAAAAATAATTAATTCAGCTTTATATAATTTGACTCCAGATAGAGATGTCCACCAGAAAGGTAGAGATTCAGGACTAGAATTTAGAAGAGTCATTATTGCTAGATATAAAGATTTAGGAACTTTCTATGTGGAAACTGCATTGGAACCTTTATGGACCAAGAGTGAGAATGTAGAGAAAGGTGAGGATCCAAAACAGAACCTTAGGACACACTCACTCTTGGGAAAGCAAAAAGGATAATGATATAAGAAAAAATAATGAGAAGAATCTGTCAGACAATTGGAGGAGAATCATATTTAATATATATAATATATATGTATGTATGTATATATATGTATATATATGCATATACATACTAGCAAGGATATCAAAATCACAGAAGAATATAGAGGGGTTCTCAATAGTATCAAAAGCTATATTTTATGGCACATTTTGTTAAATTTAACTTAATTTTAAAAGATCAAGTAATATAAATACTGGGGAAAGGACACTGAATTTAGGGGAGGCTATTGTTAACCGTCAAGACAATTCGGTTGAGCAATGAAGCCAAAAGTCATACTACAAGAGGTTGAGGAGTAAGGAGGTAGTAGAGAAGAAGAGAAAAGAAATATAGACTACTGTTTCTTAAAACCTGGCAACAGAATAAGGAAATATATGCTAATAGATTGAAGAAGTGGCAGGGTGAGATTAAAGTCTTAGAAAGATATGGGAGAAAGGGAAAGGGAACAAATATTTATTTAGAATTTTCTAAGGTTAGTGGTATACTAGAGACAGTACAGATTCATGAGAGCCCAATTATTAAATTTTCAGCATGGGTGTTCACATCTTGAAATCAGCAAACATACAAATCAGGGCTTGATTTATTGTTTTATTGATTGTCTAGACTTAAGAAAGTGATAAAAAGAATGATAATGACGTAGATTACATTCAAAACTGTTATGAGTATTTTTTTTCCTGGAGAGCATTTACTAGCACACCCTTAGATAGTGAATACCTGAGCATGCTGATGGGCCATGAGGAAGGCACTGCCTATTGCCCATGGCTATGTAGTAGCCACCACTTGTCACCAGATTTTCTATAAATTTATTTTGCTCAATTCTGCATCTAACACAACCTGGCATATAGTAAGTAAGTGCTTACGTGTTTTCTGAATATACAATGAAGCATTGAAGTAGACTTTAATGGAGAATTAGTATAAAATGTCATATGAACTAAATAAATATTAAACACCTTCAGTGAATGGGAACCTTTAACACAATGTCTCAAATTTGGGATTAAGAGGCAAGAAGGAGCAAACCTTGGTCAAAACTATTCTTTTACAAAAAACTTACCAAACCATAAGAAACCTGCACTTTTCAGAATGTTTCCCTATTGAATAAATCATTAAAGAATATTATGATATAGATAGGACTATCTCTACAAACTTCCCATTCAATGAAATAAAATGATTCACAAGCCAAGATATGATCTCCAGGACCCAGAAACCCAAAACAGCACATATCACTGTCTGTGCTGTCTCGTAGCTCTGCTTAAAAGTGCAGGAAGGCAAAAGCGATTGAGCTGAGAGTCCAATGCCCAGAAGGCATGTATAATTCATTCCAGCCATACAGCTCATCATGTATTTAAAAGTGCATCAGTGACCTTGGGAGACCAGCCATGCTATCTCCACGGGGAGATGGAAAAGGTCCAACTTGTTAATTCTTGGTACAATCCCAGCCCTGACATATCTCTGAAGAATTTGCATGAACTTGTGCTGAACAACATGGCCCTATCACTTTTTTTTCCTTCACAGTAAACAGCTCCAGGATATTAAAAGGTCATCTGTAGTGCCGCTGAGGGAAAACTCCAATGAAATAAATTCAACATGCCCCTTTGCCCAGCCATGCATACCTGTTGCCCAGTCCCACCCATCCCATTCAGGCAGGATAAGAAAAAAGAGACCAGTAGGATAGGGAGTGGTATTAAGTGGCCTATATGCCACTTTATCATCTAATCAACAAGATTCAGGATTTATGTGGATCATAATAGACCCATAAAAATGGGTTGAAAAAACTTAGATATGTTAACTGATACAATCTCTTCTTTCAGATAGTTTACAAAGTAAAAACAGTTATCAAAATCAGGATTAAAATAAGACCTAATTATAGAAATAATAAAAACTCATTAGATTTTAAGCCAGAAAAGGTGAGTTCAATTGTAGGAAATTTTTAGAACAGATCACTGTAGGGAAAGCTACTACCTAAGGGGAAAATTTTTTTCTTAAAATCAGACAGAATAGTATGATCAAGAACAGGTTATGCCAGACTAACCTCATTTTCCATTTTGATAAGATGACTAAACTAGTGAATGAAGGAAATGCTATGAATACAGTTCAAGTAATATATGAGCCTCACGTGTGCAGTAGCAGCCTCTAAAGACAATTACTTAACACCTTGTGCTTAATTTTTTATAAGTATACTTAAATATAATTAGTTTTCTTTCTAATCCCAAGTATTTTATACATTTAAAAACATTATCCTGAGAATGTACCCATATTTCTTACCAGACTACTAAAATGGTTTATGGCATTTAAACAATATAATTAGACTGAAATTGAATTGGGATAATTATTAAAAGTCTTATATTCAGATACAAATGTCAGATTTATAAGTCCAAGGTAGAAGAGCCATATTTCAGCAGTATTCATTCTGACAAAGATCTAGGGATTTTAGGAGACAACAAGCTCGATTTGACTCAGTAGTGGAATATAGCGGCCAGAAAAGGTCAGAAAACTGGGCTGCATTCAGAGAGGCAGAGCTTCTGAGAAGAGGGAGATGATAATGCCAGTGTATTTAGCCTTCATCACTTCAGCTGGAACGTTGTGTTCAGGTCTGAATACAACAGTTTAAGGACATTAATAAACTGCAGAGGAGAATAACCAAGGAGAATGGAGAAAGTCGATAGCCCTAAGTCATAAAAGAATTAGTTGGAGAACCAGACGTATTCAGGGTGGAAAAGCAAAGAAGCAAAGATGTATATGTTTGGAGGTGAAATGGAGAGAGTATCTGAAAGTCTGTAATGCAGAAGAGTAATTTAATTGCTTCTGTTTTGGCCCCAGATGTCAGAACCAAGACCAATGGATACAAACTGAAAAGAGGCCAAGTTAGGGTTCATTAAAAAGGAAATTCTTATATTAGAGATATTAATTAGTAAATGAGTTACCTCAAGAGCGGTAGGCTCTCTTTCTTTAAGTTCTTGAAGCAGAGGCTAAATGATCACTTGTAAAATATATCATAGTGAGAATTAAATAGGGTCATAGATAGAACAGAGGGCCTGGAGTTCAAATCTAGATCAGATACCTACTGTGTGACTGAATACTTACTTAACCTATTTGCCTCAGTTTCATCCTTCATAAAATGGGATAATAATGGCACCTACCTCCCAGAGTCGTTGTGAGGATCATCAAATGAGAAAATAATTAATGGTAGGGCATGTAGCACAGTACCTTGACAGACAGTAAATGCTATATAAATGTTAACAATTATTACCATTATTATTACTTACATATGAAGAAGACTGCATAACCTCAGAAGACCATTCCAGTGCTCAGATTTGGTGATTTTATAATTATTAGAAGCACAATCTAATTCAATTCAAGGCCTCATATTTTCTTTGTTTCAAGATGGATGAAAAGATATTTATGATGAGCCACAATTGCTAAGTGGCTAACATTAATCACTTCAATCTACTCCAGTGATTCCCAAAGTGGGTGCCACCGCCCCCTAATGGGTGCTACAGTGATCCAGGGGGGCAGTGATGGCCACAGAAACATTTATCTTTCCTATTAATTGATATTAAAATTTAAAAAAATTAATTTCCAGGGCACTAAGTAATATTTTTTCTGGAAAGGAGGTGGTAGGCCAAAAAAGTTTGTGAACCATTGGTCTACTCCAAACCAACCATTTTAGGTGTAGGTCTGCTCAGGTTTCAGAGTTGCAGTTGATTCAAATGTTTAATAAAGTAGTAGAGCCTTTAAACATTGATAACTTTGATTTGACTTTCCAGTTACCTGATGGTTATATCTCTACATTATTAAAAACAAACAAACAAACAAACAAAAAACAATCCTACTCCAATCTTGAATCAAACTAGAATCACTAGAAAATGGAACTAGATCTCAAAAGGGAAAAAAATTGTCAATTATACTAAAGCACCCCTAACACATAACAATATCCTACACCTTCAAATACCCTGCCACATTCAGTTTTTCCTGAAAGTTGCCTAATTCCAATTTTGAAATGTTACATACAAGTGTGCTCACATCTGCCTCCTGGCTCCAGAGTTGCCTGAATGTTCACCATCACTGTATGATCCTAGAGAACCTATAAAAATGGACCACCTGCCCTCACCATTAGCCTCTCAGGGTATCGCCACAATTTGAACTCCCTTGCATCCTTTAAAATGACATTGCTTTGCCTATATTGTATTCATACAGTCAAGGTTCTTTTGTCCTGTTAAATATATCCAATATATCTATTCATAATTGTAATTTTAACTAATAGGCTTTCACTTGTGTGTGCCCAATTCTATACCTACCTAACTGGAACCTTGCTGCTCCTTTGATAATTTCCCAGTAACTATTAGTTGTTTTTCTTCATTAATAATAAAAGAAATTCAAATGAAAACAACTCTGTTGTTTCAATTTACATCCATCAGATTAGCATAAATGACAAATTTACAAATCGTGTAACCCAAGTCCCAGAGCCCAGTGTTATGGCTTTCTGTCTTCATTGGTAGAGTTGAATGTCCTGCCCTACATGAGGGATGGGGAAGAATTGGCTTGAGCAGGAAAAATGAGCTTTCTTCTTCAGTTTTTTTCAGGTCCTAGAATCATATAGAGCTCTTCAATAGTTTCAGGTACTTCCAGCTTATAGTTGTGAGAGAGTAGATGGAAGATGCCAACCCTGTTTTAGGTGTCTGAAGGAAAGGACTCCCAGAAGAAGTCAACATGAGAAGACCTGACAATCTCCATTGTAGTGAGAAGAGACTATATGGCTTGAAGAAGATTTAAATAAACTCTCGCACTTTTGCTCACTCCACCCAGACCTTTATAGAGGGCAGGGTATTCAATTCTACTAATGAAGAGAGAGCCCCATACCTAGAAATTTTAAGGACTGGGAAAACATTCATAAATACTGAAAGAACTGTAGTTAGACAAGCACATTAATGTACTGTTTTTAGACCATTTTGAAAAAATTTGTAATTGTGTATTTTTTAATTTTAAAAAATTAGATAAATTTCTGCATGAGTTTTCCAAAGTTATATAATCCAAACTATCTCTCTACCTTCTGCTTTCCTCCCTCCAAAAGCTGGCAAGCAGTATTATCATGCAGACAATGTTTCCATATTATTCATTTTTGTAAGTGAATAATCTTATAAAACCAAAACCCTACAACATATACTCAAATAAACAAATGATAAATCATATGCCTCCAAGATGGTAGCTTAGTAGCATCAAAAGTCAAAACTGTTCTGACAATTCTTCTAAACCAATCTTTAAAAAGTACCTCAAAATGACAGGAGTCAAAAACCAACAGTAAATCATATGCTTCCATCTGCATTCTTACTCCAACAGTTCTTCCTCTGGAGATAGCATTCTTTTTCATAAGTCCCTCAGAATTGTTCCAGATCATTGTATTGCTATAAGTAGCAAAGTCTATCACACTTGATCATTTCACAATATTGTTGTTACTGTGTACAGTGTTTTCCTGGTTCTGTTTATTTCACTCTGCATCAGTTCATGTAGATTTTTCCAGCTCTTTCTGAAATCATCCTGTTCATCATACCTTATGGAAAAAGAATAGTTCATCACTGTTATATATCACAGTTTGTTCAGGCATTCTCCAATTGAGGGACATCCCTTTAGTTTCCAATTCTTTGACACCACAAAGAGAGCAGCTATAAATATTTGTGTACAAACAGGTCCTTTCTCATTTTTTTTATCTCTTTGGGATATAGACCTAATAGTAGTGTTTCTGGGTCAAAGTACATTCTTTTATAGCCTGTTGGGCATAATTCCAAATTGCCCTCTAGAATGGTTGGATCATTTCACACACACACACACACACACACACACACACATGCCAGCAATGCATTAGTCCCAATTTTGCCATATCCTTTCCAACATTTATCATTTTCCTTTACTGTCATATTGGCCCAACTGATTGATGTGAGGTGGTACCTCAGAGATGTTTTAATTTGCATTTCTTTAATCAAGACAGATTTAGAACATTTTTCATATGATTATTGATTTCTTCATCTGAAAACTGCCTATTCATATCCTTTAACCATTTATCAATTGGAGAATGACTTGGATTTTTATAAATTTGACTTAATTCTTTATATGTTTGAGAAATGGGACCTTTATCAGAGAAATTTATTATAAAAATTTTTCCATTTGTTGCTTCCCTTCTAAATCTTGACTGCATTGGTTTTGTCTGAAAAAAAACCTTTTTAGTTTAATATAATAAAAATTATTCATTTTATATCTCATAATGTCCTCTATCTTCTTTTTGGTCATAAATTCTTCCCTTGTCCATATATTTGACAGGTAAACTATTCTAAGTTCTCCTGATTTACTTATAATATCACTCTTTATGTTTGAATCCTACACCCATTTTGACCTTATGTTGGTATAGGATGATATTGATCTAACCCTAATTTTTCTCAAACTGTTTTCCAATTTCCCCAGCAATTTTTGTCAAATGATGAGTTCTTATAAGCTGGGGTCTTTGTGTTTCTCAAATACTAGATTGCTGAGGTCATTTTCCCTAATCTATTCTTCTGTTTCTTAGAACCTTAGATCCATCCTTCTGTTTCTTAGTACCAGACTGTTTTGATGATTACTGCTTTATAGTACAGTTTAAGATCTGTTACTGATAGGTCACCATCATTTACATTTTTTTTCATTAGTTCCCCTGATATTGTTGATCTTTTGTTCTTCCAGGAGAATGTTGTTATTTTTTTCTAGTTATATAAAATAGGTTTTTGGTAGTTTGATTGGTACAGCACTAAATAGGCAAATTAATTTAGGAAATATTATTATTTTTATTATTTTAATTCATCCTATCCATGAACAATTAATGTTTTTCCAATTGTTTAGATCTAACTTTATTTGTGCAAAAAGTGTTTTGTAATTGTGTTCATATAATGCCTATGTTTGTCTTAGCAGATAGATTCCCAGGTATTTTATATTGTCTATAACAGTGATGGGCCTGTAGGCCAGATGCAGCCCCCTGAAATGTTCTATCTGGCCAGCCTCAGGACATTATTCCTAATCTGATGAATACAATGAGTAGGATGCAATACAATGAAACTTCGAAAGAGTTGCCTTAGAAATAGACTGACAGATGAGCATTTCCTTTCATTTGGCCCCCTCTTTAAAAAGTTTGCCCATCACTGGTCTAGAGCAGTGATGATGAACCATTTATAGAGACCTCATGCCATGCCCCACCCACTCACAGACTGAATGCCAACCTCCCTTTCTCCCAGCCCCAGCCCCAGCCTTAACCTAGACATGGGGAGTAGCCTGAGCCCTCTTTTGAGGGGAGGGAGTAAGTGCTTCCATTGGGCTGCTAGTGCAGAAGGGTGAGGAGACAAGGTGGAGAGGGGGAAAGAAGCAGCAATGCCCAAGTCCTTCTGCCTTTATAGTAACTAACTCTGGCGGACAATAATGCCCATCAGGGGTCTAGAGAGATTTTAAATGGAGTTTCTCTTTCTAACTCTTGCTGTGGATTTTTGTTTAAATGGAGTTTCTCTTTCTAACTCTTACTGTGGATTTTTGTTGGAAATATATCGAAATGATAATGATTTGTATGAGTTTATTTGTATCCTTCAACTTTGCTAAAGTAATTAATTTTTCCACTTATTTTTAGTTGATTTATTAGGATTTTCTAATCTATCTTTCACAAAGAGTGATGATTTGGTTTCTTCATTGCCTACTTTAATTCCTTTGATTGTTTTTCTTCTCTAATTGCTAAAGCTAGCATTTCTGGTACAATATTAATTAATAGTGGTGATAATAAGGCATCCTTGCCATTCTTGAGATTATTGGGAAGGCTTCTAACATCCCCACTGCAGATGATACTTACTGATAGTTTTAAATAAATACTACTTATTATTTTGAGGAAAGACTCCTTTATTCCTATACTTTCTAGCATTTTCAATAGGAATAAATGTATTTTGTCAAAGGCTTTTTCTGCATCTATTGAGATATTCACGTGATTTGTTAGTTTGATCATTGATATGGCCAATTATGCTTAATAGTTTTCCTAATATTAAGTCAGTCTTGAATTCCTGGTATAAATCCCACCTGGTCATAATAAATAACTCATGTGATATACTGCTGTAGTCTCTATTTTAATAGGATTTTTTTTAAAGATTTTTGCATCAACAGAGTGAAAGGAGAAGAACCAGGAAAACATTGCACACAGAAACTGATACATTATGGCACAATTGAATGTAATGGACTTTTCTACTAGCTGTAATGATCCAGGACAATCCAAAGGGACTTATAAGAAAGAACACTGTCCACAGCTAGAGAAAGAACTGTGGAAACAGACATGCATCAGAAAAATATGTGATCGATCACATAATGTGATAAGGATATGATTGGGGTTTTGATGTTAAAGAATAGCACTACTGCAGATATGAATAATTGGTAATGGGTTTTGAACAAAGATACATGTATAACCAAGTAGAACTGCACATCAGATACTGGAGAGGGGAGAAAAGGGCAGGGGTTAGGGGGATCATGAATCATGTAACTGTGGGAAAATATTCTAAATAGAAAAAGGTGGGGAGAGAAGAAGTAGACTTTCCCAGTTCCCCTTTAAAAAATTTGCATCAATATTCATTAGGGAAATTGGTCTATAATTTTTTCTGTTTCTGGTCTTCTTGGCTTAGGTATCAGCTCTATATTTGTGTCATAAAAAGAATTTCATAAGGCTCTTTTTTTGACTTATTTTGCCAAATAGTTTGTGAAGTATTGGGATTAATAGTTCTTTAAATGTTTGATAGAATTAATTTGTGAATCCATCTGGCCCTAGGGATTTTTTCTTAGGGATTTCATTGATGGCTTGTTCAACTTCTTTTTCTGAGATGGGATTATTTAAATATTCTATTTCCTATTTTATTAATCTAGACAATTTATATTTTTGAAAATATTCATACATTTCACTTATCAGTGATTCCCAAAGTGGGTGTTACCACCCCCTGTTGGGTGCTGCAGCAATCCAGAGGTGTGGAGATGGCCACAGGTGCATTTATCTTTCATATTAATTGTTATTAAATTTTTTAAAAAATTAATTTCTCGGGGGCGAAGTAATATTTTTTCTGGAAAGGGGGTGGTAGGTCAAAAAAGTTTGGAAAGCACTGATTAGATTATCAAATTTATTGTCACATAATTAGGCAAATACCACCTAATTATTGCTTTAATTTCCTCTTCAGCAGAGGTGAAATCACCCTTTTCATTTTTGATACTTGTAATTTGATTCTCTTCTTTTCTTTTTTTAAACAAATTAACCAATGTTCTATCTATTTTATTTGTTTTTGGTTTGGGGATTGTTTTTCTTTTTTGGTACAACCAGCTCCTACTTTTATTTATTAGTTCAATGGTTTTTTTTATTTTTAATTTTATTAATTTCTCCTTTGAATTTTAGGATTTTCAATTTAGTCTTTAATTGGGGATTTTTTAATTGTTCTTTTTCTACTTTTTTTAGTTGCTTGCCCAATTTATTGATCTGATTTTTATTTTTATTTTATTGATATAAGTATTCTAGGACTCCTTTGGCTTTATCCCATAAATTTTGATATGTTGTCTCCTAATTATCATTCTCTTCAACGATATCAGTGATTGTTTCTATGATATTTTCTTTGACCCACCCATTCTAAAGAATTATATTATTTAGTTTCCAAATAATTCATGAACCTTTATTGATTATAATTTGTATTGCAGCATGGTCTGAAAAAGTTGCATTTATTATTTCTGCTTTTCTATATTTGGTTATGAAGTTTTTATGCCCTAGTACATGGTCAATCTTTGTAAATGTACCATGTCCTACTGAAAAGAAGGTATACTACTTTTGATCCTTTTAGTTTTCTCCAAAAATCTATTAATTTGAGAATTCCTGGTTTGGCGGCAGAATAAAGAGCAGCAGCTTAAACTCTCCTAACAGAAACATATAGGACTCCTCCAGAAGACATAAAAACAAATCCAGAGGAGCGAAGGGATGCCACAACAGGGCGCAGCATTGGAGGTATATGGAATCAGGGCATTGCCATGCTATAAAGGGGTGAAACAGCTCTCACTAAAAAGCAAGCTGAGCAAACTTCTCCCCCACCCCATACCACCTACAATGCCAAAGCCAGTGCACAAAACTTAGAGCAAGTTTGGTGCATGCATTAAGTCCTTCTCAGCTACCTGGGCTCACCAGAGCCTGTTCCTGAGAGCAGCAAGACTTAAGACCCCAAGAGGCTAAAGAATGAGTGTGGACTTTGAACACAGACCCTAAGCACAGTCACGAGTGAAGGCATGGACTCAAGCCCAGGCATGGATCCTGAGCACAGGAAAGGACCCAGAGAGCCCACTCCCAACTTGAGACATGAGGCTTAGCTATCACCGGGCCTGCCAGTCAGGAATCCTGAAGTTTCTCTGTCTAGACCTGCTTTGACATGTGGTGCCCGCCAGGCAACAACTCTCTTGTCCTCAGTTCCCCGTGATGTTAAGAAAGGCACTCAGAGATCCCCTTTGCACGCAGAAACGTGCCCCAGCTCTGTGGTGGGGCCAGCAGCTCAGGTGCCCCTGGCTGCTCCACTGCCTACTTGGCCCAAGGGCCCCTCTAAGGGACTCAACCTCAGCTTGCTCTATGAAGACCTCTATGTTTCTAGTTCCAGTGAAGATGAGGAAGAATAGACTGAGCTGCGCACTGAAAATAACCATAGAAACTATAGGGGAAGTAGTCTCTTGGCTAGGACAAAACCAGGGAACTCTGTTATCACAATTTCCAACACTTTGCACTCAAAGACAGAGAACCACATCTTTGCAAAAACATGACTTGTCCATGGGTAGGTCAGCTCAGTGTGACAAAAATTTGAGAGTTCTACGGAAACCAGGTTACCTATACAGTGCCATAGCAAAGTAGACACAGATTAACTCAGAGAAGCAGAAAAATGATTTAAAAATTCACGTCAAAGGAGAAAGGGTCAAGACTATCAAGGGAATTCACGGGGTGGGCTGGGAGGAAATATGAAGGAAGTTGGTTTAGCCATAGAGCAGCATCAACCACCCGAATCATCTGGTCCTGGCCTAAAAAAACAAAGTCATCTGCATTTCCCTCTCCATGATTTCATGGTGGTCTTTGGGCATTTGTTCCTTTCAAAAAAAAAATGACCTTCTCTCCCAGAGGACACTGAGGAGGAGTGAGATGGCCACCAGAAGTGAGGGCAAAGCTGGAGCAGAGGGGAGGCAGAAACAGTGGTGAACATGAGCCAGGGGGAGGTGTGGGGTCCAAGGGGCCAGTGGACACTGTGGAAAGAGGAAGATTATGCATGCCTTGTGTCTGGGCCTTGGCCTCTGCACCTGCAGGGCCCCTGCTGGGGTAACCAGAGCTGGGCCTCAGCCCCCAAGAAAGCAGCCAGCCCTCCAACCTCTGGGGACACACCTGCCCTGAGGTGTGAATCCTCCTGGCCAAGGTGTCAACTTCCAAGGTGGGGAAGCCTGAAGGTGATTTGTTCACACCTGCTCTGAGGTGTGAATCCTCTGGGAGTGGGTGTGTCCAGCCCATGCCCTCAAGGGTATTTATTGGAGGCTCTGGATGACAGCCACTTGTGCTGCTAGCTCTTTCCCCCAGACAGAGCTATTGGACTGCGCCTCACCTAACTGGTGCTCCAGCTTTTCAGGCAAAAGTTCTAGCAAGACTCTGCTCGGGAAACTCTCCCCCAGCATACTGTGCACAAAACCCAGGGACTCAAAACTATGCTTCAGAAGCAGCCAACAAGTCACCTTAGGCAGGTGCAGAGGCAGGCTGTGAAGGGCAGGGAGGAAGGACCATCCTCATCTGGGAAGAAAGGGCTCAGTCTCATCCAACTGGATGAAGGCTCTCGAGGTACAATGCTTCCCTGTGGCCCTGCTCTTCCCCACGAACCAACCACAGATAAGCCTTTGGAACATGTCTCTCTGCCAGCCCAGGCCTCACCAGCGGTACAGAAGACCACTGGGAACAAGACACCCGCAGGAGCCATAGGCCCTCTCCCCACAGGGAGGCCAGCAGACAAGTCCACTAAGGCAAGTCAAGAAGGCACCAAAACTAAGCCAGCTCCGCTGATGAAGAAAGCCAAGAAAATGATGGGTTTTTTCCAGGAGAGGCATCTAAGCAAGTGTCAGAAATTCAATAAACGACCCAAGGTCAGCTTGGCCCAGGGCCAGCCACTGGGCACCCCTTCTGCTCTTTCCGCGGGGGTGCCAAAGTTTCGCCAGCAGCCACCGCCTCCAAGGACACCTCGAGGACAGGGAGGTCCCACTCCGAGACCAGGACCTGGGACATCCCTGGAGCCGCAAGATTCTCTCTTTGCACCTGATCACAGGCACACCCAGAAGGCGGCAACTTTCTCCCTGACTCCCTGGGACCTTGGGAAATCCATGCCAAGCTCTGTGACAGACAGAGCCCGAGCCTCGGACCCTAGGCTCAAGACTGCAGTTACTGATCCCCGTGGCCCTGCTCAGTCCTGTCAGCCAGCCAGGAAGACACCCGTCAAAAGTACCTCTCTGGAGGCCCTGCCCTCACGGGTCACACTGAAGACCACTGGGAAAATGACAACTCAGGGAGCCACATGCCCTCCCCGAGTGGGGAGAACAACAGACAAGTCAACTAAGGGAGCCGCAAAACAGGAGCCAAGTCCCCTCATGAAAGAAGCCAAGAAAATGATGTCTTCTCTCCACCAGGGGCATCTTCACAAGTCTCTGGGGAAAGGCTTCCCACAGAGCCCCTCTCCTGCCCGCTCAGGTTTGGAGCCGAAACCTGACAGGACACAGTCTTCCAGGAGACCTGCAGAGCCCACTCCCTACTGGAGACGAGAGCCTCAGCCATCGCCAGGCCTGCCAGTGAGGAATCCTGAGGGTTCTCTGTCTAGACCTGCTTTTACAAGTGGTGCCCGCCAGCCACCAACTCTCTTGTCCTCAGTTCCCCATGATGTTCAGAAAGGTACTCAGAGATCCCCTTTGCACGCAGAAACGTGCCCCAGCTCTGTGGTGGGGCCAGCAGCTCAGGTGCCCCTGACTGCTCCACTGCCTACGTGGCCCAAGTGCCCCACTAAGGGACTCAACCTCAGCGTGCTCTATGAAGACCTCTATGTTTCTAGTTCCAGTGAAGATGAGGAAGAATAGACTGAGCTGCGCACTTAAAATGACCATAGAAACTATAGGGGAAGTAGTCTCTTGGCTAGGACAAAACCAGGGAACTCTGTTATCACAATTTCCAACTCATATTTTTAAAATTTTGCCTCTTTAAGAGCTTCAATAAGATTTAATTATTTGTATTCATATGTGGAGAAATGTTATGTATAATTCTCTGTAGTGAACTCCATTCACCATTATAGTATTCACTATTATAGTAATTAGAAGAATTATTCATAGGGAGAGGTTGGAATATTAAATGGTCTAAGATGATATGGGTGGGAGGGAAAGAGGGGGGTGAATAGGAGAGGACACCAAGAGAATCTTGAAGGAATAAGAAAAATAGGATATTCTATTACACACAAAGAGGGCATGGGAAGGGGAGGGGATGAATACTATTATAAGAAGGAGAGGAAGAGAGCATTAAGAGGTAATATTTAAACCTTACTCTCAGTGTAATTAGCCCTGAAGGGGAAGAGTAGCTATATCCATTTGGATATAAAACTCTATTTAACCCTACTGAGAAAGTCAGAAGGGATAAACCAAGGGGAACAGGGCAGTTGGGAGGTCAAAAAAAGGGAGGGAAAAAGAAGGGCAAGGGAATTCATTAGGCCTTAAAAATAAAAATAGGAGCATAATAAGGGAGGGGATAGAAAGGGAAGTAAATCAAGGGAGGGGACAAGGGTTACTGGCTTAAAGCAAACCACTGGTTTAAAAGGAAATAGTGTAAGAAGAAGTGGTAGAACTAGGAGAGGATACCAAAATGTTGGCAAATACACAACTGATAATTATAACTCTGAATGTGAATGGGATGAACTTGCCCATAAAACAGAAGCAAATAGTAGAGTGGATTAGAAACCAAAATCCTACCATATGATGTCTACAAGAAACACATATGAGGTGGGTGGACATACACAAGTTTAAGGTAAATGGCTTTACCAAAATCTTTTGGGCTTCAAATGAGAAAAAGAAAGCAGGATTGGGGATCATGATTTCTGACAAAGCCAAAGTAAAAATAGATATGATTAAAAAAGACAGGGAAGGTCATTACATCCTGATTAAAGGCAGTATAAACAATGAGGAAATAACACTGCTCAATATGTATGCACCAAATGGCATAGCATCCAAATTCGTAAAGGGGAAACTGGTAGAGCTCAAGAAGGAAATAGATAGTAAAACCATACTAGTGGGAGTTCTAAATATTCCTCTTTCAGATCTAGATAAATCAAACCAAAAAATAAATAAGAAAGAGGTAAGAGAGGTGAATGAAGTTCTAGAAAAATTAGATTTAATTGATATGTGGAGAAAATAAATAGGGACAAAAAGGCATACATCTTCTTTTCAGCTGCACATGGTACATTCACAAAGATTGACCATGTAATAGGGCATAGACACATTGCAAACAAATGCAAAAGAGCAGAAATAATAAATGTAACCTTCTCAGATCATAATGCAATAAAAATAATAATTAGTAAGGGCATCTGGACAGGCAAATAAAAAACTAATTGGAAATTAAATAATATGATTCTCTAAAACCAGCTAGTCAAAGAAGAAATCACAGAAACAATCAAAAATTTTATTGAAGAGAATGACAATGATGAGACATCCTACCAAACTCTGTGGGATGCGGCCAAGGCAGTACTCAGGGGGAAATTTATATGCTTGAGTGCATAATTAATAAATTAGGGAGGGCAGAGATTAATGAATTGGGCATGCAACTTAAAAAATTAGAAAGCGAGCAAATTAAAAATCCCCAGATGAAAACTAAATTAGAAATACTAAAAATCAAGGGAGAAATTAATAAAATTGAAAGTAAAAGAACTATTGAATTATTAATATATAAGACTAGAAGCCGGTATTTTGAAAAAACAGATAAAATAGACGAAGTACTGGTGAATCTAATAAAAAAAAGGAAAGAAGAAAACCAAATTGACAGAATCAAATGTGAAAAGGGAGACCTCACCTCCAATGAAGGGGAAATTAAGGTAATCATTAAAAATTATTTTGCCCAATTATATGGCAATAAATATAGCAATCTAGGAGATATGGATGAAAATTTACAAAAATATAAATTGCCTAGATTAACAGCAGAAGAAATAGAATACCTAAGTAATCCCATATCAGAAAAAGAAATTGAACAAGCCATCAAAGAACTCCCTAAGAAAAAATCACCAGGGTCTGATGGATTCACAAGAGAATTCTATCAGACATTCAAAGAGCAACTAATCCCAATACTACACACATTATTTGATATAATAAGCAAAGAAGGAGTCCTACCAAATTCCTTTCATGACACAAATATGGACCTGATTCCAAAGCCAGGGAGATCAAAAACAGAGCAAGAAAACTACAGACCAATCTCCCTAATGAACATAGACGCAAAAATCTTAAATAGAATACTAGCAAAGAGACTCCAGCAAGTGATCAAGAGGACCATCCTCTATGATCACATGGCATTTATACCAGGAAAGCAAGGATGGTTCAACATTAGGAAAACCATCCACATAATTGACCATATCAACAATCTAACAAACAAAAATCACATGATTATCTCAATAGATGCTGAAAAAGCCTTTGACAAAATACAGCACCCATTCCTATTGAAAACACTGAAAAGTATAGGAATAGAAGGACCTTTCCTAATAAACAGTATATACCTTAAACCACCAACAAGCATTATATGTAATGGGGATAAATTAGAAGCCTTCCCAATAAGATCAGGAGTGAAACAAGGATGCCCATTTTCACCTCTATTATTTATCATTGTACTAGAAACACTAGCAGTAGCAATTAGAGAAGAAAATGAAATTGAAGGTATCAAAATAGGCAATGAGGAGACTAAGCTATCACTCTTTGCAGATGATATTATGGTCTACTTAAAAAATCCCAAAGAATAAACTAAGAAGCTGGTAGAAATAATCAACAACTTTAGCAAAGTTGCAGGATACAAAATAAATGTACATAAATCATCAGCATTTCTATATATTTCCAACACATTAGAGCAGCAAGAGGTAGAAAGAGAAACACCATTTAAAATCACCCTAGATAATATAAAATATTAGGAATCTATCTACCAAAACAGACACAGGCATTATACGAAAAAAAACTACAAAACACTTTCCAAACAATTAAAACTTGATCTAAACAATTGGAAAAACATTGACTGCTCATGGTTAGGATGAGCTAACATAATAAAAATGACCATTCTACCCAAACTAATTTACCTATTTAGCACCATACCTATGAAACTACCAAAAATCTTTTTCACTGAATTAGGAAAAACTATAACAAAGTTCATTTGGAATAACAAAAGATCAAAAATATCAAGGGAAATAATGAAAAAAGAACATGAAGGAAGGTGGCCTAGCAGTACCAGATATTAAACTATACCATAAAGCAGCAGTCATCAAAATGGTATGGTACTGCCTAAGTGACAGAAGGGAGGATCAGTGGAATAGTCTTGGGGTAAGTGACGTCAGCAAGACAGTGTATGATAAACCCAAAGAGCCCAACTTTGGGGACAAAAATCCCCTATTTGACAAAAACTTCTGGGAAATTTGGAAAACAATATGGAAGAGATGAGGTTTAGATCAACATCTCACACCCTACACCAAGATAAATTCAGAATGGGTGAATGACTTGAATATAAAGAGGGAAACTATAAATAAGTTAAGTGAACACAGAATAGTATACTTGTCAGATCTCTGGGAAAGGAAAGATTTTAAAACCAAGCAAGAATTAGAGAAAATTACAAAATGTAAAATAAATTTTTTGATTATATAAAACTAAAAAGCTTTTGTACAAAGCAAAACAATGCAGCCAAAATCAGAAGGGAAACAACAAATTGGGAAAAAATCTTTATGACAAAAAACTCTGACAGAGTTCTAATTACTCAAATATACAAAGAGTTAAATCAATTGTATAAAAAATCAAGCCATTCCCCAATTGATAAATGGGCAAGAGAAATGAATAGGCAATTTTCAGATAAAGAAGTCAAAACTATTAATAAGCACATGAGAAAGTGTCCTAAATCTCTAATAATTAGAGAAATGCAATCAAAACAACTCTGAGGTATCACCTTACACCTAGCAGATTGGCTAAAATGATAGAAGCGGAGAGTAATGAATGTTGGAGGGGATGTGACCAAATTGGAACTTTAATGCACTGCTGGTGGAGTTGTGAACTGATCCCCCCATTCTGGAAGGCAATTTGGAACTATACTCAAAGGGCTATAAAAGAATGCCTGCCCTTTGCCCTTTGATCCATCCATACCACTGTTGGGTTTGTACCCCAAAAAGATCTTAGATAAACAGACTTGCAAGAAAATATTTATAGCCAAGCTTTTTGTGGTGGCAAAAAAACTGGAAAAGAAGGGTATGCCCTTCAATTGGGGAATGGCTGAACAAATTGTGGTATATGCTGGTGATGGAATACTATTGCGCTCAAAGGAATAATAAACTGGAGGAATTCCATGTGAACTGGAAAGACCTCCAGGAATTGATGCAGAGCAAAAGGAGCAGACCCAGAAGAATACACTGTGGTAAAATAGAATGTAGTAGACTTCTGTACTGGCAGCAATGCAATGACCCAGGACAATTCTCAGGATCTTATGGTAAAGAACGCTACCCACGTTCAGAGGAAGAACTGCAGGAGAGGAAACTCAGAAGAAAAGCAACTACTTGAACACATTGGTTGAGGCCGATATGATTGGAGATATAGACTCGAAACTACCACGCCAATGCAACTATCAACAATTTGGAAATAGGTCTTGATCAATGACACATTTTAAAATCAGTAGAAATGCATATCGGCCATGGGAGGGGGAAAGGTCGGGGGGAGAAGGGGAAAGTAAGAGCATAAATCATGTAACCATGTTAACTTTTCTAAAAAATAAATATTAATAAATATTAAAAAATAATTGAATAAGTTGTGATATAGTCATTTGTGATGCTCATTGCTTTGAAGCTATGCAAAGAACAATAGAAATTTTGACAAATGAGAGAGTAAGTGATGTGATGTGATGACATCAAAGAGTGATGGTCCAGGTCCTTGAAAGGGAATCAGGGACATGGAGTAAGAGGGGCATGATTCTTGCTAAGGCTGGCAGTCAGTTTTATTCACACTATTCTGTGACATAATAGCAATAAAACAAGGTAGAAGGACTTTGGCATCAAATCAGAAATGAAGACATTATTTCTTACTTTTAAGTTCTTGGGGAATTCTACATTGCTGCTCCCATGCTTTTAGTGAGCCGAAATCCAAACTCATAGTTTCTTTATTCTCAGTTCTTGATCAGTTCTAAGAAAAGTATCAATTGAACATCCTATGAGTTGTTATACTCCTTTGCCTTTTCAAGAGAGGAGTCAAACATAAATGAAGATCAAAGCATTCTTTTTTACACTTTATTTTTCTTGTTTATTTGGATTTTTCAACTCTATTTTCTTTTACAACATGACTAATATGAAAATATGTTTTGCATGACCATGTATGTATAACCTATGTCAAATTGTTTACTCTATCACAAAGGTGATTGAGGAGGGAAAGAGGGAGAAAATTTGGAACTCTGAATGAATGTTAAAATTTTTTCACATGTATTTGGGGAAAAATATTTTTTTAAAAGGTTAATCAAATTGTCTGGATCTCTTGGGTCCAAAGTATCTATCTGAGGAGATTTAGGACATCAATAAGTTTGCAGTTTCTCTCAATAAAATTATAGGATCCATATATTTAGAAGGGACCTTAGTCTAACATCATCTCCTTTTTTAAAAATTAGGAAACTGAGCCCCAAAATGCTGTGGCTTAGCCAAGGTAATATATATGAACAATATACTTGAAGCAGTATATAAACCTAGGCCCTCTGACTCCAAATCCAGTGCTATTTCTATGGTACCAGGTTGTGTCTCCTGATATTTATTGTTTCATATTATGTACTCTCATTATTAAGTACCAAATTATAATTGAGTTGATCCACAAATTCATGTACCCCCACATTACAAGTGGTAGCTCTTCATAAGGAAAGGCAGAGCTAAGAGGACTCTAGAGAATAGCATATTACTCACATATAAACCACCAGGATGAGGGGGGAGACTCCTCAGTGTATGGTTATCAGTGCCCCCTGGTGGTTTAAAATATAATAGAATGTTATCATGCCTTGCTGACAAATGAAAAAATGACAATAATTTGGAGAATCTTGGGAACACTCATATGAATAGATCCAGAAAGAAGTGAGCAGAGGCAAGGGATCATTTTATATGAGCCATTATATTAATATAAAGGAAAGCCACATTAAAAAGTAGCTATCCTGGGGCAGCTGGGTAGCTCAGTGGATTGAGAGTCAGGCCTAGAGCAGGAGGTCCTAGGTTCAAATCCAGCCTCAGACACTTCCCAGCTGTGTGACCCTGGGCAAGTCACTTGACCCCCATTGCCCACCCTTACCACTCTTCCACCTAGGAGCCAATACACAGAAGTTAAGGGTTTAAAAAAAAAAAGAAAAAAAAGTAGCTATCTGATCAACAATTGTCACTTCAGAGGATATAGGATGAAGCATGTCTTCTGCCTCTTAGCAGAGAGTTGACTATAAATGTAGGATGAAACATACCGTTACATACATATCAAATGCATTGATTTATTTTTCCTTCATTCTGCTTATTTGTCTTAAGGGAATGCTCTAGTATGAGGATGTGAAAGTCACTAGGAAGTAACACTGATGTTTCAAAAGGAAGAAAAAAAGATAAAATATTTTAAAAGAAAATAACAAGCCTAGAGTAAAGATTCTTCTTCTCAAGTTCAAGTCTGACTTCAGACATTTACTAGCTATATAATTCTGGGCAAGTCGCTTAACCCTGTTTGCCTCAGTTTCTTCATTTTTAAAATGAACTTGAGAAGGAAATGTCAAACCACTCTAGCATCTTTGCCAAGAAAACCCACAAGATGAGTTGGGCACAACTGAACAACAACAACAAAAATAATAAATAACTGTGTGGTATTTGGAAAACCACTATTGGCCTTAGGTTCCGCATATATAAAAAGAAGGGGCTAGCCTTTTATGATAACAAAGGCCTGCAACCAAAGTTAATTACCATCAATTGAAGAATGACTAAATAAAATGTGATATGCTCATGAAATGGAATAGTATTATGTAATAAGAAATGACAAAAGGAAAAAATGTAGGGGACATGGAAAAAATGTATAGGAGAATAAAAAGTCAAATAAGCAGGAACAAAAAAGCAATATAGATAACTATTACAAAAATTTAAATGAAAATATCCTTAAAGGACTGGGAAATGGGAAAAACCAGTTAGAGTCACAGAGAAACAAAAACGAAAGTAACTTCCTTTTCTCAGCAGGAAATTAGTAGGGGGAAATATTTTATACTATGCCCTGTCAGATGCAATAACTATTACTTGATATTTTTGCTTAACTGTTTTCCACTGTTGAAAAGGAGTCTTGAATTGTTTTGGAAGTAGTATAATATTTTCAGAAATTACTATGATATAAGAACAGCAGGCATTAGTAAAAAATTATTTTTAAAAAAGAGATTAAGCTACGTGACCTCTAGACTCCTTTCTGGATCTAAATTTTTTGATTCCAGGATGACTTTCCTATAATTCCTACTGAATACTAACATAATAACAATTAATTCTAGTAGGACATTAATACTGCCTACTAAAATGAAAGCTGTTATAATTCCTTTTCCTTCAGAAACCTAATCCTTGTCCCTGAGCTTAACACTTAACACAGAAAATAATAATAGGGGGGAAAAGAGCTTTAGAAGTGATAAAAACAGACAATAATTTTAACTTTGTTGTAAATATATAAACAGGCTAAAATAATATGGAAGATATATGCTTTAAGAAGAAAAAGCTTGTCAGCAGAAAGAGAGCAAACTTAGGAGTTAGGAAGACTTAGGGTCAGGTACCACCACTGACACATACTGGTTGTCATTTAATATCTTAATGCCCCTGGGCATCTAAAACTATAAATTGAAAAGCATAAACATAAACTATCCCAAAAAGAGGGGCATCATGTATTTGTAGACACATGTCAACTGGATGGAAGAAACCTTCCCCACCTGGAAACTCAAAAGAATCCTTCTCATTCAAAACTTACAGGAACAAAACTGAGAAATCTTCTGTTGAAATTCCAACAGAATTCCAGCTGAAGACTTTAGTCCTTCTGACTTTTCAATCAAGTATAAGACTTTTTATCATCACATATTTACTTACAAATCTTTAGTATCTCATGGCTATGAACTGGTTCCCCCAAATTCAACATATTGGAGTAAGCAGCACACAGAAAATATTGTGAATTCTTTAAATAACTGCCCAGTAAAAGTGAATCTCTACTTACTTTGGCCACTGCCCCTCTACATATGTAAAATAAATTGAGCCTAGAGTTTTCTTCAGGATATGAGACAATATGTGATGACAAAGCATAATAACATGAATAAGACTCCATTAAATAGTTAACATAGTCACAGATCACAGATCACAATGGGAGTGTTGCCCACTGGTACCAATTCAAATAGCAATATGTCTGAAAGCAGCTAAAAAAGAAGAGGGATTCATTTTCCCTAGAACCAAGTGTCCGATTACTGTATCTCTTCGGCACCGTCTCTTATTTCTCTCTCAGGTAGCTTAGGGCATGATATGTTTTGTTTCTTTATCCAGGTGAATAGTAAAAGTAAAAATACCAAGGTATATGCATTCAAATCTACATGTGGGCAAAATTTTGTGTAAAGTTTGTTTTTCCATATCCAGTTGAGCTGACATAGGATTCTATGGTTTGAGGATTTTTTATTTCAAAGCGGATGAAGTTTTGATCTTTGGGAAAATATGATTTATTCTTGTAAAGTTTATAGTTTTCAATTAGATTTTTCCCCAGAAAAGCTTCCTATACCTTATGAAACATCAAAAACTTTTGGATAATGGTATCATGATAAGGAAGATGAAAACAAGTGCAAAATATGTAAATGTGAGCACGAGTTTAAAAATAAGAAGAAATGAAAGAACTGGTAAAATATAACTTGTGGTATGTAAATTAGTTGAACTTCTAGAAAAATAGAGACCTTTTGTCATTTTTAAATTGCAGCTAAAGTTATTCCTCTCCAAAAGCAAATAAAGTACAATGAATTAATCCTTCTCCCTTCATGTGTTCAGAAACACACACACACACACACACACACACACACACACACTCACACACACACATTTTTCACTCCTAGGATATACTCCCTTACTTTCACCTAATGAAATCCTCATACTTTAAGGCCTTCCTTTGTCTATTTAGCTAAAAAGTGATGGCTGCCTCCTTGAATTTCTCCAGAGCATGGTAACATTGCATTCTCTTACATCTTATAGTATGCCTATTGCCCCCTTTTTTGAAAGAAGAGTGTGTGCTTTCTTATTTCTAGCACTTAGAATAATGCCCAAATAAATGTTTGTTATATTAAATTGAATTTTATGCCTGATATATCCCAGTCTTATAATGCATTATCCCCTTTTAAGCATTCTATAGGCCAATCAAATTGACCCCTTTGCTGTACCTCACACACTGCACTCCACCTGTCTCCTTGCCTTTGCATTGGCTGTCCCCCTTAAGTGGAATGCACTTTCCCCCCTCTGCCATCTCTTATAATCTCTGTTCTCCTTCAAGACTTAACTAAAGCACCACTTACTGCATGATGACTTTCCTGGTCACTCACTCCCATCCCCTGCCCCTAGAACCTATTTTCCTTACCCGCATCCCGGACAGAATACATCAGTAATTTTTGAATATTATATATATATATATACATATATATATATTAGACTATGACTCATGAGAATTGGACTTTAGGCATCATTCTACAAATCATGCATCAGGAATCCCCTGGAAACTTCCAAGAACTCCAAGGAAATATGTTATTCAATGCTGAAGAGCCATGTTCTTTGAGATGATACAGCAATCTCCTTATTAACCATTTAATAGAAGGAACACTTCCCTGTTTGTATTCACCCTATGTCTCCCTCTGAAGTCACAACTCTCCCAACAGCTGACTAGTGGGCATTTCTAATTAGATGCCCTATAAGCATCTAAAACAGATCTCATTATCTTTCCTGCCCACTCTTCCCCTCCAATCCCCCCATCTCCATAAACCTTCTTTATTACTGTCTGGACCCTACAGGACCAACATCCTCCCAATCTTCCATGTTTACAACTTCAACAGGCTCACCTTGAGCTAATCAGCATGTTAGGCAAATCAAGTTGTCTTGCTTAACAACATCTCTTACAGGTCTTACATGGACTATTTAGAAAAACAATCCAATAAGACTACTTGCCCCAAATATCTCCTCTCTCTAATTTATCATATGTCTATCTGACAACTTGATTTGCCTAACATGCAAATTTGAACATGTTACACCTCTACCTAGCAAACCTACCTCACAATTACATCTAAGATCAAATAAAAACTACTTTGTCATCTAAAGTTCTCAGACAGGCCCTTTCCTAGCTTTCAAATATTATTAAAAAGTATTCTGTCCATGGCAAAGTTGGGACACTAATACCTTGCTGGTAGAGTTGTGAGTTGAATCAACCATTCTGGAGGGCAATTTGGAATTATGCCCAAAGGGTTTTAATGTGTGCCTTTTGATCCAACAATGCCACTACTAGGTTGTATCCCAAAGAGATTTTCAAAAATCGGAAAAGACCTGTTTGTATAAAAATGTTTATAACTGCGTTTTTTGTGGTGGCAAAGATTTGGAAACTAAAGGACTTTACCTCAGTTTGGGACTGGCTGAACAAAATGTGGTCTATGATGGTGATGGAATACTATTGTGCTATGGAACAGTATGATTTAGGAAAGATCTAATGCAGAGTGAAATAAGCAGAACCAGGAGAGCATTATACACAATAACTGAAACATTGTGCAATGATCAAATCGATAAGCTTTGCTAGTTAACAATAATGCAATAATTAATTCTATAAATATATAAATAATTCTAAAGAACTTATGACAAAGAATGCTATCCATCTCCAGAGAAAGAACTAGTGGAGTAGGAATGCAGATAAAAATGTATGATTTATCACTTATTTGGGTATATGATTTGGGGTTTGGGTTTTATAAGATTATTCACTTACAAAAATGAATAACATGAAAATATGTTTTGCTGGATAATACATGTGTAACCCAGACTGAATTGCTTGTCAACTCCTGGAGGGGGGAACAAAGAAGGGAAAGAGACAACATGAATCATATAACATTGGAAAATTTATGTGGAAATGTATTATTAAAATAAAATAAAGATAAAACATTAAAAATATTCCCTCCCACAAACTCTACCTGTCTAGCCACATACTTGCTGTCCCTCACACTCAATAACCTTTCTCTTCTCTTCATGCTTTTACTGTTGATGTTCCCCCATGCCTGGAGCAAGTTAGTATACCTCCTCACTTCTGCCTCTTAGAATCTCTGGCTTCCTAAAACTCAGGTCAAGGATTATCTTGTTGGTAGTGTTCTCTCCTCCTCCATCCCAGCTGTTGGTGCCTTCCTTTCTATAGCTATCTTCTCCATAATTGCCAATGTATGCCCATATGTTATCCACTTGACTGTAAGGGCAGGGACTTTTTTTGTTTTTCTAGTATCCCACATCTTTAGCTTGTAGCAAGTGCCTAATAAATGCTTGATGATTTATTGGGAAAAAATTATTTGAAAAATGCAACATGGTGTTCAAATGTAAAATGCCTGTTCAATAATACTAGAAACCAGTTGAAGTTTTTAAGGTTAAGTATCAACTTCTTAGCAATGTAAACACTAGTTATAAATTAATATGAATTTTAGATTTCCATCAATATATGCTTGTGAGATTTTTGTGTTTAGTATTTCCTTTGCATAGTGGAAATAAATAGCTGCTGTTTTTCCTAATCTAGTGTATACCAAAGACTTTTCTACTTGTTTCTTTAGGAGATCCTATTCATGAATCAAAATCTAAGATTTAAATAGTGGGACAATGAGAGAGTAAAGGAGAGAAGAAACTGGGTAAAAGTCCAGAGGGTATGAGTCAAAGAGCCTGCCTGCCTTTTTCTGAGTTCATCAGGCTCCTTCAAGACTGAACTTGGTCCTCCAGGCCTCTCAATTCTCTTAATGAAAAAGGTGATCACATAATACCAAAGCTTTCTAGACCCAGAGGGAGCTGTTGTTGTTAGGCTATATAGTACATGTGAATATTATCTCCCTTTTTAGAACATAAGTGGCTGAGGTCATGGACTATTTATATTTCTCTTTGTATCCCTGGTGTCTGGCACATGATAAGAACTGAATAAATATTTTTTGATTGATTAGTCAATAGAAAAGGAAGAATTTGAGCTTCTCTTATAAGGCACCCCCAAAAGAACACACTTGCTTACAAGTTGAAATACTCAGCATGTTGGATTAGTGTTACCAGGGGATGAATTAAAAATCCCTCCCAAAGTTAAATAGATTAACTTTGATTTCATCAGACAAACATTGCCAGGGGACAGCTCTAATTACAAGAAGTAATTAAAGCTGGTCACAATGCAGTTCATCACCTAGGATGATGAATTAAATAGAAGAAAGTATAAACCCTCTGCAGAAACCTAATGGCTTTCTTTAAATGACACTCAGATCAAATGCTCTTTAAAATAATCTAGGGGGAGGTAATGATTGAAAGAAAACTCTACTAATGGGTCCTAAACATTTCAAAAATTTATCATCCCATTACACCTGGTATTTGTCATTTCTCTTGGGCAATAGGAATGTCGAAAACTCCAACAAATGTTCCCTGCTTTGGTAAATGTCAAAATGGCTTTTGTTGCTAATAAGTGAAAGAATAAGGGTTTGGAGGTTGGGTGCATCAGAGTATAATATATGTTGGTCAGAGATACAAGTTATGAATGTGTCCTAAATTGTAAATTGTAACTTTATATTATATTATAACTTATAAGTGGGCTGAGTCCACATAAGAGCACAGAACTTCAGAGCTACAACTGAATAGATATTTACTAAATATCTACATTACCCAGTTCAGCCCCTGCTTCAGTTCCAGCTAAACTGTGGCCGCCATTTGGCACTCCATAATGTCTATTTTATAGTTATTATAACCTTTTTATCATCTATGTAATACAACCTGGGGCAGTTAGATGATGCAATAGAGTCCTAGGCCTGGAGTCAGGAAGACTCATCTTCCTGAGTTCAAATCTGACTAGTTGTATGACCCTGGGCAAGTCACTTAATCCTGTTTACCTCAGTTTCCTTGTCTGTTAAATTATTGTGGGGGGCTATAGGTGAGCCCCTGAGTTTCAGGATGGGTACCCTTTGCAAGAATGCAAGATTCCAAAATTTAGCTTAAAAATAAAAAAGAAATTAATTCATTTAGAAGGTAAATGTTGAAAGGCGAAGAGACAGGTTCATGTGTGTGCATTGCCTCCTTGAAGGGATAGATTCTGGCTCTTTTTATACTCTACTGATAGCAGGTGCTACGTGACCAGAGAAGGGTATGAATTCAGGCAGAAGTGGAGGGTTGGTCAGAGTGGTGTCTTATGTCCTGAAGACATGGGATTTAGCTGAGCATAGTTTAGGGGGCAAGTAGATGTCCTAGATTACAACCCGATGGTATTAGGACATAATCAGAATATAAATATAAATATAAATATATATCCATCTCAAAACCTAGGGGAGAATCCAAGGGGGATAATTCTCTCAAGGGTCTTTCTTTGATGTCCGGGTCATCATCCGAATTAACAAGAATGCAAGAAAGCAAAGGAGTTTTCCTGCTTACAGTGTGACCCAAAGCACTTCTATAATTTGGGGTTACAAAGGTAAACCAAAATGAACTAAAGAAGGAAATGGAAAGCCACTCTAGTGAAACAAACACAAATGGACTCTCAAAGAGGCAGACACACCTGAAGAAAAACTGAACATGAACAAAAATACACCCATGGTTGGTTACCCAAAAGATATCCTTATGATGTGTACTACATGCTCCAGAAACACTTGACTCTTAACTGTCACCAAGAATCCTGAGTGCATATACATAAAGGTTTTTGAGAATTGGTTTCATACAGTCTTCACAAGAGAATGTATGAGAAATAAGCTCTAAGTAGATGGCAGAAAGACACAGGAATGGTGGGCATGCCTGAAAAAACATGCAGGTATACATCTGCAATCAGTCCTATTTGGGAAACTCAGGCTGGCGGATTATTAGAATTCAGGCACTTTGAGCTGCAGAAGGGCTCAAACTAATAGAATATTTAGAGTCTAGCACCAGCTTGATGAGTCAGTAGGGACAGAAGCTAAACAGACTGCTTAAGGAGGGACAAACCAGAGCAGATAAAAGATGGAGCAGATTGAATCTTCTATGCCAAAATGCTATGAGATCAAGTTCATGAGTGACTATTGCACTTTCAGATTGGGAAGATATAGGGAAAACAAGTTAGAAGAAAAGAGGTGAGATGAGGCAAGGCAAGAAGGAAGGGGAAGATCAAAAGGCAAGGGCAAAGGTAAGGACAGATCCATCATGTCCCTGGACTTACTTGAAATTCTAGAGACTTATGAGAATAGACCTCATCTGGATGAAATCATTCCCTCCTTCCTTGGTTGAGCTGAGATCTTATTTTCTGTGTTTTTCTTGAAATATTCTAGTTGGTGGAACTTCTCCAATTTCTATTTGGTTTTTTGGTTGGATTAATGGACTTTTTAATATTAGCTATTTGTGATGGTCTTTTGTGTAATTAGAAATGGGTGGGAAATTGATGGTTGTGAGCTGACAATTACTCTTCTCCTCAAGGAAGATCAGAGACAGATCTATTGTTCTGAATTTCATAGCCCTAGACTGGGCAGACATTTAATGTCTGATGGATATGATTCTAGCTCAATATCCTCCTTGGAGACAGGTGAGGGAAATGTCAAGCACTCAGCCACAACCCCTCTCTATATTTCCAAGGAATTGCAATTACCCAATGGAGAAAGGGTAAACATTTAAACCTAAAGATATCTATCCAATGCAATATGTAAGCCAGCCACCTTATATTTATTAGGCAGACCTGGAAGATATCCATCTTATATTTATATAAGAATATCATCCTATATTTTCCTTTCCTTTCTCAAACTCCTAGTGGGAAAAACAGTCTACACTATTTGCCTTTACTTCTCTCTCTCACTCTCTTCAGTCTTTTTCCATTTGGATTTGGATCTTATGTCTCAACTGAACCAGGTTCTCCAGTTATTAGTGATCTCTTAATTGCCATATCTGATAAATTTTCTTCAGCACAGTTAACTTCTTTAACTTGCTGTGTTCTTTCTCTTCTCAGTTTTATGACACTGCTCTCTTTTGCCACCTCTCCTCCTGACTGCCTGATCATTATTCTGATCTCATTTGTTGGCTCATTATCCACATCATGCATGCCTTCTGATTGAGTATTCTTCAAGGCTCTGCCCTAGATCTTTTTGATTTCTTTCTTATACTCTTTCTTTATATCTTCATCCACTCACATAGATTTAGTTTTTATCTATATACCTATGATTCTCACTTCTATCTATTCTGGGCTAGTCTCTCTCTTGAGCTTTAGTCAAATATCACCAGCTTCTTATTAAATATTTCAAAATGGATATTGTATGAGAATCTCAAACTCAATATGATCAAAAAGGTCTTTCCCCTACACCACTTTCCAATTTCCTTATTTCTGTGAAAAGCACTACTAGCCTTTCAGTCACTCCTGTTTACTACCTTGTCATCCTCAAGTGTTCACTTTTATCCCACATATTCAATCAAATGTCAAATCTTGTCATTTTTCTCTCCACAACTTCTCTCATTTTTGTCCTTCAATCTCCTTTTATATGGCCACTACCCTAATTTAGGAATTCATTGCCTCTTGCCTAAAATATTGCAATAGTCTCTTAATGGGTATCCCTGCCCCAAGTCTCCCTCCTCTCTAACTAATCCAACTTTCACCTAGTGGCCAAAGTAGTTTTTTCTCAAAACTCAAGGATGACTATGTCATCTCCCCACTCAAGAATTTCAATGACTCAATTAATTGAGGATTAACTATAAACTCCTTTGCTTTATGTTTAAGGTTCTTCTTAACCCAATATCATTTTATCTTTCCCAGCCTACATTATTTTCCTTCATGTGTAATGGAGTATACAGGGCTCAGGGAAGATTAATGCCACTGCTGTGAGGACTTGTTGAGCTCTTTTCAGGGATGCTTTCATTCTTTGGTGTCCACCTACCACCCAACTCTCAACTGTTGCTCCAAAAGCTATCACATACACAGCAGCCACATCACAATAAACTTTCAGTAAGTTAGCTGAACTAAGCTGAAGGTAACCAATAAGCCTCAAAGATGATGGTGAGTTAAGGAGGTGTCTGCCCCAAGCTTGTGAAGGCTTTCCCCAGTGGAATAGGCAGATGAGAACAATTGTTCCAACAGCCATGAAGACAACTGAAGCTGTGCTTAGAATATGGCCAGACATCACAGAAGCCAAGGTTATTCACTACATCCCAGGCCAACACCAGTCATCTTGACTTTTTTCTTATCATGACTTTGGAAGAGAGAATGAGGCCAAAGACTCTGTGCAACTCTGCCTCATTTAAATCCAATTTCTGTGAAAGTCAAAAGACATCACCAATGATGTCGCTTCGATGCTCTTCAATTATGAAGGGAAACAACCAACCAACCAACCAGTTTTCCTTAGTGTACAACACTGTCAAGCCAAACTGGCGTTCTTACTGTTCCTCACAGACAGCACTCCATCTCCCATCTCAGTATCATTGCATTATCTGTCCTCCAAACCTGGAATTTATTTCTTCATCACTATTACATCTTAGAATCCCTAGCTTCTTTCAAGGTTTAAAGAAAGTACTGCCTTCTTACCTGAAGCCTTTCTTGTTTCCCTCAGCTGCTGATACCTTCCACCTAAAAGTTTCTTTAATATATGTAGTGTATATGTGCCTATGTGCCCAGTGTCTCCTCATGCTAGACTGCAAGTTCTTCAAAGACAAGTACTGTTTTAATTTTTTCTTTGTATCTTCAGCACCTAGCGCAGTGCCTAGAACAGTGTACCTGCTTTTTGCTCAATCCATCAATCATTGATTTACCAAAAAAATATGCATCAAGGGTATTTCCTCTGGCAGTAGTCAAGCTATTTATAATTAAAAGAATTTCATTAAGACTTGGATATCTCAGCCACCTTCAATTTTCAGTTATTCTTTGTGTTATTCATCTATTTTGCAAAATGTAATTTCTCTTTTTCCTTAAACAATTTTCTTTTTTATACCAGAATCAAACATATAGTCCAAGGTTTAGTCATTTTATATATGTTTTCCTCATTGATTGTCTTCTCTAAAGCACTGTGTTCTCTATGATCCATCTAGGATGTTCCCTGAAAAAGCTATAGAAGCAAATGAGCATTTATTTAGAGCCTACTCTGTGCTAGATACTTTGTTAAGCATTTTTGGTGTGTTTTTACAAATTTTATCTCATTTGATCTTTACAACAGCCCTTCAAGGGTTTCTGTTATCATCCCCATTTTAGAGTTGAAGAAACTGAGGCAAACAGAAGTTAATTGATTTTCCCCAAGGTCACATAGCTAGGAAGTATATGAGACCAAATTTGAAATCAGGTTTCCCTGACTTCAGGCCCAACACTTTATCCACTGCACTGCCTAGAATACTTTTACCAAATTAAATTTCTTAGAAAAGCAGAATAGTGTGATATAGCATGGTGGATAAGAAGCAGGCTTCAGAGCCAGGAAGACCTAGGTTCACATCTTGCCTCTGACGTGCTGACTAGGGGAGCCTGAGTAAGTCACTCAGCTCTTCTGATCCTCAGTTTCTTCCCCTTTAATTTGAAGAGGGTGGATTAAATAGCTTTGAAAGTCTCTTTCTACTCTAAGTCTATGATCTTATTATGATCCTATGAGGTCACTTAACCACCTCCAGGCAACTCTCTAAGATTAGAAATTGCTGAACAATACTTCATTTACATTAAGAGGACATTCTTTCACTAGGGGTTATTTACCTAATAGTTCTCAAGTTTTTTGGTCTCAGGATCACTTTACATTCATGAAAATTATTAAGATCTCCAAAGAGTTTTTGTTCATGGTGATTATATCTACCTATATTTACTATGTTGGAAATGAACATGTCTTAGTATTATTGCAGAAATAGTTTTGACCTCACAGATCTCATGAAATGGTCTCAGGCACCCTGGAGAGTCCTCAGATCTGACTCTGAGATCAGCTGTCCTACACCAATAAACTCATAGATTTGGGCTCATTTTTTGTTTTTTGTTTTTGTTTTTACTTATAGGTGTGTGCTGGGGAAGGTGGTGTATGGGGAAGTGAGGTTTGAATGGAGAGGGGAAGTCATTCTCTAACCCTTGCATATATATTTTTTCCTCTACCAACTGAAAAACAAGCTTCAGATCACATAGCTTCAGGTTTCAAGTTGTCACAATTTCTCCTCGTCTTCAAGACTTCCCGAAAATCAATTCTAGGTGAGAAGATCACTTGATTTTTTTGTACCCTACTCTAGTATATCCACAGTAACTAATGAAAAGATCAATAATATAGAGTTTAGGAAGATCCTAATAAATGAATTCTGTTCCTCCTCTAGGGACAGTATATTTATTTCTTCCTAAATCTCTTCATGAAATTCAACTTGTTTTGCCTTTCTATTAACTTGGTTCTAGTTCCATACAATGGAATTGGCTGCCACGAGCTTCTGTTTGGAAAATCTTCAATTTGGGGGTCTTCCAAAATTGGATTTACTCAAGTATCTCTAGGGCTGTTAGAAATAACAGAATCTTAAAATTGAAAGGAACATTAGGGTCCATTAAACATAACCTATATCTAAACAAATAGTCCTTCTGGAACAATCCCTGATGTGCTCATCTGGTATCTGCTTGAAAATCTCAGAGAGGAAGAATCCACTATCTTTAAGGCAACCAATTCCACTTTTGAAGAGTTCTAGGGAAGGAGGTTTTATTTCCTTATAAAGGTACATAGCATTATAGTGTAACCCTTGTCTCAAAGCTGACTGATATAGATATCTCTCTTCTTTGGTGGAGATAAATGCCCTGCCCTGCATGAAAGTCATAATGGAGTTGGTGAGAGGTAAAAGATATCTAACCTTCTTCAGTCCCCTTCAAGCTCTGAGTTGCTTCAAGTGCTTCTGACTTCCAGTTTCAAGAGGGAAGATGGAAGAGGCTAATCCCATTTAAGGTTGCTAAAGGAAAAGACTCTGGCACGACTTGGGAAGAGCTAGCAGCCTGCAACATTCCTCTTTTCCCAACTTGCTACTCTAGAGACTAAGTATAGCAAGTTTCCCCTTAGGTAAGATTACATGCCCTTTTCTTGGTTGAGCTGAGTTTCCTTGCTTCCAATGGGAGAGAGGGCTCCTTCATTTTATACTCCTCAGTATATATTCTCTTATGTTTATCTTCTTTCATTTGTTTTGCTATAATTCGGATAAATGGACTTCTTTGCTATTCACTACATGTGTTCATTGTGGAACTGTTATTAAGTGGGAGCTGGATCTAGCCTTGGACATGAAGCCTGAGGGCTTCTGGTGATGCTGTATTTCCAAGTCATATAAATATCCAGTCAATAAAGAATAAAGTTGTGGTTCATCCAAAGGGCAATGGAAAGGTATGTGGAGGGCATGAGTAGGTTGCAATAAATTGCCAGCAATGGATAGGCTGCAATATATGCCGCAGGAGAAACAGCAAAAACAATTATGAACATAAAAGAGGTGGAGCAATGATTTAATTTGAACAAAGGGTAGCCAGTTGAGATATTTGGTATTCTACTCACCATATAGACAAGGTTAAGATATTTAGAGGAAGTTACCTAGAATGCTGACTGGATGTTATGTTACATAGAACCTGAACAGAAGTTGCACAGAATGAAAAGATATGAGGTTATCATCTGAACTATTTGGAGGGAGTACAATCAGATGATGTTATCTGAAAAAAAGGAGAATATGGTGGATTTGACAATTTATAGGGAATGTCTCTTCTGAACATATATTTTCTCTGATTAATTGGCAAATATCAGCAGGTATGTTCTTCTCTGTTTGTGCTTCTCTTGATATTAGTAATGAGAGAATCATCAAAGTTATCTCTGTTGTTATTATCTTTCAATGAATCATTTACGATTTTAACATATACACGAGAGCCTTTTTCTCTATCAAATTAAATGCCTTTTTATAGTCAGCAAACAAGAATCTCAGTGGGATCTTTTATTCTTTGAACCTTTCAGTCAATTATGTGTCTATAAAGATGCTGTCTGTTGTAGAATTTCATTTGCAACTGCTTGCTTATTCCCTTCTCTTGTCTTCATCAAGGATACCCTTGATGTGTGTATAGATTATCCTCATAAAGATTTTTGTGCATATATAATGGAAGCATAAGAGTGAAATGAGCAGAAATAGGACAATTTATACTATAACATCAATATTATAAAAATAAAAATTTTGGAAGACTTTTATAAAGCTAAGACTGAGATGATCAGAACCAAGAGAAGAACTTATATGACAACACTGTCAGAACAAGCAACTTTAAGAGGTATTATAAGAATTATTCTCAATGCAATAATCAATCATGATTCCAGAGGACTAATATTGAAATATGCTATCTATTGCAAACAAGTTGTAAAAATAAAGTTCAGAATGAGACATATATATATTTTTGCATACAGTCATTAAATTTGTTTTGCTTTACGGGATTCCCCCGAAGCTCATCAACATCATCCAACGGTTATACGAAGACTCTACCTGCCAGGTCATCCATAATGGGAAACTGACGGCTCCCTTCACAGTGAAGACCAGAGTGAAGCAAGGCTGCATGCTTTCGCCCCTTATCTTCTTGATGGTCATAGATTGGACCATGAGAAGAATTACCAAGGACAACAATACGGGCATTCAATGGACTCATACCAAACAGCTTGAGGACCTTGACTTCGCGGATGACATCTGTCTCCTTTCTCACAAGTAACAGGATGCGCAAGCCAAACTTGCACATCTCTCTGAAGAAGCGGAGAAGACAGGTCTGAAGATCAACAAGAAGAATACCAGGTGATCGCAGTCAACAGCAGACAGGACCCGCCAATCCAACTACAGGGAGAAAACATCAAGGAGATGGACCACTTCACCTATTTGGTAGCATAGTCAGCAAGAACGGCGGGGGCAGATGAGGACATCAGAAACTGAATCAACAAAGCCAGACAGGCATTTAACACCTTACGGTCTGTCTGGATCTCCAAAGCACTGTCCCTCATCACTAAGCTCCGAATCTTCAACACCATCGTAAAGGCCATCCTCCTATATGGATCAGAAAGCTGGAGAGTGACGAGCGCTAACACCAATAAACTCCAAGTCTTTGTTAACAGATGTCTATGCCACATCTTGAACATCAGATGGCCTGAAAAGATCTCCAATGCCAGACTCTGGGAAAGAACAATCCAGTATCCCATCAGTCAGGACATAAAGAAACGTAAGTGGAGATGGATAGGACATACGCTACGAAAACCAGAAGACAACGTAGCCAGACAAGCATTGTGCTGGAACCCTTCAGGGAGGAGGAAAGTCGGAAGACCAAAACAGACCTGGCGAAGATCTGCTGAAAATGAAACAAAAACAGTCAGAATGACATGGGCCCAGCTGGGGGAAGTTGCCCAGACCAGAGTCCGTTGGCGTGAGATGGTTGCGGCCCTATGCTCCTAAGGAGTCAACAGGAATAATAATAAATAATAAAATAATAAATGTATATTTTTGGTAAAAATTTTGCTTTTTAACTAATAGAATGGTAAGGGAGAGAAAAGATACCTATTAATTTTTTAATAGATAGGTGGAGTAAGAGTATTAAATGTTGCATGAATTTTCCTTTGAAATCATCGTATCATTAGTTTTATTTAACTGTGTCCTCTCATAAAGCAGGAGTAATCTATAAATGATTGCAATATAAAAACAACCCCATTGATAAACTAGAAGTGTTTTTTAAAGCGAATAACCCTCCTTTTCTCAAAAAGTAATAACAATCATAAAATTATCATTATATATGCTATATATAATTTAAGTTACTACCACCACTACTATTCATAGACAATCTTTACATTGCTCCACATTTCCTTGTATAAGCTGGTACTTAAATACTTAATGGTGGTAATGATATTTATAATGAAGATTGATAATAATGACAATAGATGAAATCTGCCTTTATCCCCCTTTTGGCAATAACCCCCCAAAATTTCACATAGTATTATTATTTATCTCTCTTATGTATTATTTAGTATTATCACTACTATTATATTGTGTTATTCTACAAATAGACCATAAGCTCCACTAGGGCAAGTCTCATGTCATATAAAATTTTGTGTCTCTCCCAACACCTAGAACAGTTCTTATTCCACTACTGCCTTTTGGGTGCTCTAAAGAATGAGATTCACAGCTACCTGTGATTACCTGTGCTTGAACTTGTGTAATATACACAAAAAACTACCTAATTATATATATATATATATATGTACATAACTATCTAGATATATAAGTAACTAGTTATATACATAAACTATATATTTTTATATATAACTATTTAGTTTTATATATATATATATATATGTATAATTACTTTAGTTGTCTGATAGAGCACCTCAATTCCAGCAAGATACTTTCTTACTGAGCCTAGGATCCAAAGAATGGACAGTGAACCCCTAATTTGGTTTAGGCATGAACAAAATATCAATGAATCAAAATGATTTATTATCTCAAGCATAAGAAGTAGATAGCATGGCATTCTACTCCTGGCTGAGGAGTAATTCAGATAGCTAACCTAAAGTGGAGCAAACCTTATTATATAAAACTTGGGAAATTTGGGATCAATTACTTCTACGCTGATGTCTCATATGCACTGTTAAAAAACAAACTAGATTATTTTTTCCATGTAAGTAATTAACCATACAGAAATTTCTTCCATCCATACAGATCATCAAATCATTTATACTTTGTATTCTTAGAGAATTGCCTGGGCAACTGAAAGGTTAAGTTACTTTCCCTTGATCATAGCAAGGACATGTCAGAAGAAGGACTTCCTGACAAATCTTTCTGACTCCAAGCCCAGATCATTTCCCATCAGGATACCAAGACACTGATACCAGGCTAACTCATAGACACCTATTAAGATTATTTCTGAGTTAGTAAATTTTCTTTTTCTTTATAAATAAAACTGAGAAAACCCACTGTTCTAATCTAGAGTATTTGGAAATAGGGGTAGAAGAAAAACAGAGAAATGATTTCTAGAAAAAGAACACCCAGAGATCGTAGCAATGTCAGAAGAATACAAACTGGTAATTTAACTAGGATTCACATCCATACCACTCAGGCAACTAAGTACACTTATGAGTCAGAAAGGTCTAGGAGACATGGTGCCTCCAGATTTAAGGATTAGGAAAATTGTGTGAAAAGAGTAAAAAGTGAAAGAACATTGGAATGGAAGGCGAAAATTCCACTGAACAGTTCCAAGAGGAAGAACTGGTCCAGTGAAATCCAATGATGGATTAGTGAAGCCTGAATCCCAAGGCTAGATCTTGACATCTTTTACAGGCACTTAATAAATATTTATTGAATTTATTTGAATGAAGGCCAACTCATTTAATCCATCTGAGTGATAGTTTATCTAGAGCAGTGAGCTGTAAATTTTTTTTTGATCCTCAACCCCCATCAATAAAAAAAATTAAACTTCCCCAATATTTGTATATTTACTTATTTATAAGTGATACATATGTACTGCTGTATTAATAATTGTGTAAATTATAAAATATATATAAATGAATATTTTAAAAGGATAAAATAAATATGGAATTATATTTGTTCCTAGAGTCATTAGGAAGCCATTGGAGTTTTTTGAGTAGGGGTCAGACTGCTACTTTATGAAAATCAGTTTGGCACTTGTGTGAAAAATGCATTGGAAGAGGAATTGAACCAGGGAGGTCAATTTGGAGACTCTGCAATAGTTCAAAGGATAGATTATGAGGGACTGACCTAGGATGGCTCTCTTGTGAGTAGACAGAAGGGCAAGAATAAAAGAGGGATAGAGGTAGAAATGATATGATTTGAAAACTGAAAGGCTATATGGAGTGAGACATATTACAGTTATGGACCTGTTTAACAGGAAGGAAAGTGGTGTTCTCAACAAGATTGAGCAAAAGATAATGTGTGAGTTATGAAATGCAAATTGCAATCCTTTTGTACCTGCTCATCCAATATGACTTATTTTGTCTCAACAAAAAATAAACAGTGAGGTTGGGTTTTCATTCCTTACTCTACTGAGGCACATCTCTAAAAGACAAAAAGTGATCTTGGGAATGTGGTGAGGGAGTAGTAAGGGCAAGCTACTGCCCAGGAGCTATGATTACATGAATCATGGTTAAGTTATATCCAGCCTGAGGGACATAGCCATGGAAAGTCACTGATGGAGGGAGAGGATGGGGAGAGATGAGAGATAATGGAGTGAGGGTGTGGTTCTAACTATAATAACTTCCCCCTAACTATAATGAGGGGGAAGAGGTGAGATGTGGTCCATCTTCCTACCTCTAGGAGTACACATCCCTCACTTTGGAGACCTTGGATCTAGAGCACAATAACTAAGACTGGTGCTTCCATTCTGAGGGTCACTGGAAACCAACAGATTACATGCTACAACAAGTCACTGGAATGTCCAACTCAGAGGACAATAGTACACATTCATGTGGGAAAACAACTTAAAGTTTCAAAGCTGATCTAAAGGCAAAGCTTTGTGAAATTACTATAAAATGTAACCCCTTACCCACACATGCCCACTAAATCACGATGCCAACAAGTCACGTGATTAAAGGATGGCATGGGCACCTGGACTCCTGACTTCTGGAAGGGGTTGGCGGAAGTCCCTGTGTGGTGTGTGACATGTCCAGAAGTCAGGATTTGATTGTCCAATCAAAGAGCCTCAATAAGAGTGTTGGGCAGTAGCTCTTCTGGTCAAGGAATTCTTCCTCAACATGAGCTCTTTCCCTTCTCTATAGTGCTTAATGCTCCACTTGAACCTTGGCTGGATACCAGTTCCAGGGAAGCATGGAAGTGGGTTTGTTTATTTTAGTTAGGGTGAGCCTGATGATTTTTCTTTCTCCCTCTCTTAACTTTTACTAATAAAAATTATGAATTAATATATAGTCTCCAAGAAAATTTTAATTATTACAAGCTTCAAACTATAAGATAATAATATTCATATTTAGATAGCAACTTACAGTTTAGAAGGTACCTTCCAAGTAACATAGATCAAACACAGTAGTACCTCATTTTATAAGATTAATACATTCCAAGAACCTTTAGGTAAGTTAAAAATTATGCATACTAGTGAACCCCATTATTTAACAAGTATTTCTTATATGAACATACATTGGCATTTAATGACTTTTCTTAAGCTTATCACATCTACCAGCATCATTACCCTTGTACTTTGGGGGCATTTTAAATAACTAAATAGCATTAATGAAACAAAGAGAAGCACCATTCTGACTCAGAAACAATTTGTTACAAGCAAAATTTCTGAAAAAGACTGATGTGGGAGCTAATGTTTGGCACAAAACGATGTAAAGACTCATAGTAACTAATGCTTCTCAGAGCTAGAATGAGCATGATTGAACGAAATGCTGAGAAACTTTATACCCCTTCAGAAAATGGTGCAGATTTAACATGTAATTAAAAATTTTTATTTTACATATTTTTCTGCCCTTATTTTTTCAATTGCCTGTCATGAATTCACATGTGTTGAGTTTGTTTAAAATGAGGTTCTAATGTATTATTTTTCTTATTTGACAGGTAAAGAAACTAAAACTCAAAAATGTAAAGTGTCTTATCGAAGGCCACATAACAAGCATTTGTCATATCATTGCCTCAAACCCCTGTCTTTTGACACCACATGCCCATCTTACCATGCACTAATAAAATCACTACTGTATACAGGGCACAATGAATGAATGAAAATTTTTAAGTACTTATTATGTGGCAAGCACTGTTCTAAGCACTGGGTATACAAAAGCAAAGAAAATAACTACCCTCTAGGAGTTGAGGGAAATGATCAACATAGAAGAACAATGGGAAGGGAGAAGAATTTTCTTCTAGATCTTTTGAGGAATCTTCTAGATCTTTTGAGGAATCCTGGGTGAGACCATAGGGAAGTCTATTGTTGCATCCTATCAGGAACAATTATACAATTGATTTGATTCTGGTCCATGTTTCCACGGCTAGAGGTGCTAAAATGACAAGGTACTAATGATATGGCAAAGCAGTCAGCAAGGAGGTTGTAGAAAAAAGTGGCCAAAGAGGAGGGAATGAGGCAAAAGTCAGGGTTTTCCTGAAAAAACAATCAAGAAGAGGCAGTCACCAATTGGGAGAGCAGGCCTCAGGATAAAAGTTCCTGAAGGACATGATCTCTGGCCTAGACAACAAGGTGACGGATGAGCAGTGTGGGTCATGGAGGAGAGATGCTAGGTGCTCTCATGAAGTTTATTATTTCATAGAAGCTTAGAATGCATACACAGATAGATATAATATGAAANGAAGTTTATTATTTCATAGAAGCTTAGAATGCATACACAGATAGATATAATATGAAATAATATATAATAAATACATTAGAGAGGGACAAAAAAGTGGTATATAATATGTAAGGGGCAAAGGTTGTTACTACTAGGATGATCTGGGAAAACTTTATGGTAAAATAGCCCAAGGGGTTGAGTCACTGTAATTTCTGCCACTACTTTAAGTAAACACAGATGTGTCTAATTGGGTTCAACTCAGAGGGAGCTTGAGCACCTACAAGGATCAGACTTCTTTATATTTGTTGGCTCATTACATCCTACCTCACTGGGAAAATTTTCTTAAAGTTTATATTTAACTTGTGTCTAGTTTCTTCCCAAAGGTGAGAGTAGAAAAGTACTCAATGTGGATATAAATCTAGTATGAGAATATTTATTTCTTCCACACAAAAGAAATACTAAACCCAAAAAGCTTCTACCATCATACATTGATGACCAAAACTTAATAAGCATAATAAAACACTACTGTTATTTTCTCCCAAGAAGATGAGACTTAAACTTTAGACCATGAAGCAGTTTTCAGGAATGCTGAATAGAAATTGTTATATTTCACCTCAGCTCTGTACTGGTGGAACAATTCCCTCCAAGTCCATGTCTTTTGGTAAATTAGATTACGGGTCGAGCTCCTTTCCCTGATAATGATAACCTAACTAATGCCGCCAGTCAACTCTGATCAAGGAACCTAAAGTTCCAACCTTTCAGACTCAAGACTTCTTTCAAGATAGACTTGATAACCCTCTCAGGACTGTTATTTGGTCACCTATGATCTGGAAAGGAAATTTGCCATAAATAAAACACTCAGAGGTCCACAGGATCCAGGATCTCCTCACCTAGCTGAACACTTGCTCTAATTATCATGTGGAATAAATTACCAAATGACCAGAATGGGAGGAGGCAAGAAAAGGCAGGATAACTCTCTCTCCTTCCCACCTCTTATGGAAGAGACTTAGATGGTCCTGAGATGACCTACAACTGGGAGGTAAAGAAGCAACTGAGGGCAAGTCATTTCTTTTCAAAGTTTTACAGAATCAAGAGGGCTTTCTGCTCAGTAGCCACTTAGGGGATTATCATTATCATGATGTCTTTAGCACTGAATCACCAGGGCTGACTGGAAGCAGTGACTTCATCCTCTCCACGCACCTATGCAATGAGATAGCATATATGATCAGGTGAAAACAGAGAAAGCAACTCTGAGAATGTGCCCTTATATAGTGATCAGAGCATAGTATTTGATGTCCATGTAGAAAAGTTTTCTTTTTAAAACATCACCAATCAAATGACATCAGAGCAATTTATAAAAACATAGCATTTTTTCATGCATAAAAATTTAGACCCATTATGATTTTGCCTAGATTTAAATCTATAATCATCTGTTCTCCAATGAATTAAGTATGGATTCCAAACTTAAAGAGAATTTGAACCCAGCTATTTTATTAATGACTTGATATACATGGATGACATTAAGTTATATGACTCCATAGAATCTTTCTCCAATTACCTCAAAATGTCATTTGGACTCAATATGAGTAACATTTTTCATGTGTACCAAGGAAAGGTAGACTAAAAGCTTTAATCTTGAACCTGGATTTAATATTACCTTGGTTTCCTCCATGAAAGATATATTCATTGAGCATAAATTTACCAAGGTAAAAGCTTTGTTTGAATATATTAAAAGATATCTTGAAATCAAAGTTCAATGGTAGGGGCAGCTGGGTAGCTCAGTGGATTGAGAATCAGGCCTAGAGACAGGAGGTCCTAGGTTCAAATTCTGCCTCAGACAATTCCCAGCTGTGTGACCCTGACAAATCACTTGACCCCCATTGCCCACCTTTACCACTCTTCTGCCAAGGAGCCAATGTATAGGAGTTAAGGGTTTAAAAAATTTTTTTTGAAGTTCAATGGTAATAACACCTTTTATGAAACTAATACCTAAACAATATAGTTTTAATGTATACTTTTGAAATATAAAATAGACCCTAAGAGACTTAAAATGTATTCTAATTAAATTTGTACTCACAAGACTGCCTTCAAGATAGTCCTGACAGGGTTATCAAGTCTGTCATTTGGTCACCTATGATCTAGAAAGGAAACCAAGGCAACCAAAATTAGAAGGGAAGCAACAAACTGAAAAAAATGTATAACAAAATTCTCTGACAAAGGTCTAATTTCCAAAATATATAAGGAACTAAGTCAAATTTACAAGAAATCAAGCCATTTCCCAATTGACAAATGGTCAAGGGATATGAAAAGGCAATTTTCAGATGAAGAAATAAAAACCACAACTAATCACATGAAAAAGTATTCTAAATCCCTCCTGATTAGAGAAATGCAAATCAAAGCAACTCTGAGGTACCTCCTCACACTTAGCAGATTAGCCAATATGACAGTAAAGGAAAATGATAAATGTTGGATGGGATGTGGCAAAATTGGGACACTAATGCATTGCTGATGGAGTTCTGATTGATCCAATCATTCTGGAAGGCAATTTGGAATTATGCCCAAAGGGCTTTAAAAGAATGCCCTTTGATCCAGCTATATCACTACTGGATTTGTAGCCCAAAGAGATTTTTAAAAATGTGCTTCTTGTGGTGGCAAAAAATTAGAAAATGAGGGTGTGTCCCTCAATTGGGAATGGCTGAACAAATTGTGATATATAATGGTTCTGAAATACTATTGTGTTATAAGGAATGATGAACTGCTTGATTTCTGTGTGAACTGGAAAGACCTCCATGAACTGATACGGAATTGAAATGAGCAGAAACAGAGTAACATTGTACACAGAAAGTGAAATGTTGTGGAATGATCTGCTACTATTAGCAATGCAATGATCAAGAACAATCCCATGGAACTCATGAGAAAGAATGCTATCCATATCTAGAGAAAGAACTATGGGAGTAGAAACACAAAAGAAAAACATATGATTTATCACTTGATTTGGGGGTTATGGTTTTTAAAAGATGACTCTATAACAAATATGAATAATACAGAAATAGTTTTTGAATAATGACATGTGGAATTGCTTGTCTGCTCTGCTGGGAGAGGGAAGAGGGGAGAGAGAGAGCATGAATCATGCAATCATGAGAAAATATTTTTAAAAATTAAAAGAAATAAAAAAATTTAAAAAGAAATTACAGAAAAGCTTTCTTAAAAGAACCTATGCTCAATGTAAACTAGGGACAGAAACAATAAAAACTGTGCAATGCATCAGAAGTGGCAAAACCATAGCACCTTTTGAATATGTAGCAAGACATGTCATTATGTTTAAAAATTTTCAACTTTAGCTCATTGTCTGTCTTCAAATAACAGAAAACAAATCCCCACAATACAAATACAGATTTCAAAATATTCTTAAAGACTCAATCAATAAACTATACTGGAACTAAGTTATTATCAGAGACTTAACAATCACCTGGACATAATACTGATCTATGAAAATTAAGAACATTGTTAATAGATGTTTCCATATCAAATACTTTTCATCTTAGTTACATGGAATGAGCAGCTTTCAAAATACAGAATCCTAGCAGAATAAATCAAAATCATGTCAGGATAAGATGAGCAATATATCATCCTTTTTACC
The DNA here is from genome assembly GCF_016433145.1 of Gracilinanus agilis. Classification (NCBI taxonomy): domain Eukaryota; kingdom Metazoa; phylum Chordata; class Mammalia; order Didelphimorphia; family Didelphidae; genus Gracilinanus; species Gracilinanus agilis. Next base: position 262,071,057 of record NC_058130.1, read on the forward strand.
CTGTTTAATACCAGAGTTCCGCCATAACAAAAGATGGGCTTGTGTCCTTTTTCATTTCTTTCACTGCAAAAAAAAACAGTTTTTTTATCCATATGCAATTCTCTACAGAATGTTAAATACAAAAGAATAATGGCAAAGATTATGACATCCCAAAATGATTTCTACATGAATTCCATCAAACTGTTAAGAAGAATGACTTTTCTGTAATAGTAATAGTTTCTGTCACTAAGGGGAAAGGGAATTTAAAATGTGTCAGAAGTAGAGATATGGATGAATAAGAAATAGAAAAGTAGAGGAATTGACCAAAACGGAAAAATAAAATAATATGGAGCTAAAAGGAAATGAGAAATTTCAGAGTTGAAATATTTTTTAACCAAAGAGCATTTAAAAAGTCTCATTCACTTAATTTGTGAAACTGTCCAGTCTTTGTTTTCTTGTTGCTTTTCCTTCCCCCACCCTCTTTCCTTTCACTTCATTTTTGGCAACTTCTTCATTATTTTGTATTGTGTGGTGCAGTTGGGGGAACACTGGATTTGGACTTCAAGGACCTAAGTTTGAAAATTACTTATTATCTGTGGAAAATTTGGTAAATCATTTCCTTCTCTGGGCTTCAATTTCTGCCCTGGTAAAATGAAGGATGTTGGACTAGCTGACCTCTGAGTTCCCTTCTAGTCCTAAATCTTCTTCATATGATTCTTCTATTTCATATATCACAAGGCCTCTAGAATTTTTCCCCTTGGGATCCAGCAAATATAGTTTTATCACATATATAACTATGTGATTATATAATTGAAAAACATTCATTTTGGAAACTGTAGTCCAGAGACTCCAAGAGACCCTTAGGGATCCAAGGAGTCAAAACTATTTTCCTAACAACACTAAGATGTTTTAATTTCTTTTATAGTAAACATCAATATAAATAAACGCGCTTTGGATGATCTCCAATGATTTTTAAGTTTTAAAGGGTTCCTATGATGAAAAAAAGTGTGAGAATCTCTGGTCTAAGGAATACAAATGTACAAGTAGTCTTCAGCTAGTTATAACTGAAAACCACTAATTTGTTGTTCTTTAGTCAATTGGCTTGATACTGGCTAATTACTACCCAAATGTGAGATCCTTAAATGAATAGAATAAATCCCTTGTTAAGAAGGAGTTATTCTATTGTTCTTGCTAAGACTCAGAATGGTATAGTTTTTCTAATCTTCAAATTAGTGTATGAAGAAAATGAACACATAAGAAAATGCACAAAACAACTAGTCTTTACACCCTCTTCCAGGGTTTGAAGCAGTTCACCTACTAAAAAGTAAGACATATTTGAAACCATTCTTAAGACATTATAGGATATTTAGGCTATGTTCTCACTAAAGAAGTTCTTTCAATTTCTAAATACAGAAGCTGCAGAAAGGATTTTCCATCCCTTCCTTCTCAATTTATTTTACATTTAATCAATTTTAGAACCATTCCAAGCCATAATATAATCAACAATAAAGGCTGATGAGGAAGTGGCTTCATAGAATGATTTCCCAACTCCTCTGAGATGAAACCTAAGAGGAATCCACAGCTTTCCAAACCTACCTCAGAAGGATAAAGTCCTGCTTCCAATTTGCTTTGAGTCCATTTCTTTTCTAGTGAAATGATGTCCATTCTCTCCTTTGAAATATATCCTGTGATATTCTGTACTATTCCCATCAAAAAAACAACAAGCATTTATTAAGAACCTGTTGAGTGTTCAAACCCAGCCTCAGACACTTCCCAGCTGTGTGACCCTGGGCAAGTCACTTGACCCCCATTGCCCACCCTTACCACTCTTCCACCTAGGAGCCAATACACAGAAGTTAAGGGTTTAAAAAAACAAAACAAAAGAACCTATTGAGTGGAGGAATCTAGGGGACTCAATGTAGGTCCTGAGTGTGAATGTGACCTTAGACACTTCCTAGTGTGTGAAGTGAAAGTGGAAGGGGATCTTGAAATAACAAGATAAACCCTTTTTAGCTGCTATTCAAAATGAGACCTGGAAAACCATCAATTAAAATGCAATGCTTTATTAGGGGAGAGAGAGAGAGAGAGAGAGAGAGAGAGAGAGAGAGAGAGAGAGAGAGAGAGATCTATCTATCATCTCCAAATAATCTTATAAAGACAGTTTAGTTGATAAGGAAGTAGCAGGCACCGAAGATCTTTTAGCTCATGCTTCCAGCTCTGTCTCTTGCAACATGGAGTTTATTATATATACTTCAAGACTCATTTCACACAAAAGAACCCCCCCCAACTTTGTGTTTGCACAGAAACACAAATTATGTCATATCAAAACACAATAAAGTTATAGTTTTACAAATAATTTTCCCAAGAAGATAATGCTGGATGAGAAAAAGTCTCAAGTTAAAAATGAGCCTCATTTTATCCAAGTTATTTTGCCTGAGCTGACAACTCCATGACCTTGGGAGCCTGGAGCAGTTAAAGAGATATTACCCACAGCTGCAACTTTACTCTGCTGAGTGAAAAAAGGCTGTTAACTCATTAAGTGCTGGTTTACTAAGAACTTAAAGTTTTCCAAGAAGGCTATAATGTTTTTCAAAAAGAAAAGGTATGGATCATAAAAGGGGTCAAAAGAGGAGTCTCAGATTTTCATCTATTTGAGACTCTGTTTCTCTCATTGGCCTGGGGTTGGGGGAGAGAGAGAAAGAGAGAGAGATGGGGCAATGCCTCAAGACATTGACCTAAGACAATGTCCAAAGATCTACAGAAAAACCCTTAATTTATAGGAAAATACACTCTTCAGTTTTAAATTATATCATCCTGACACATTTCTTCAAATGAACAATTTTAGAGATTTGGTTGGCAGGGAATTTACATACAAGCTCAGATACCTTTTAGGTGCCAAGAAGATGGCTACCTCTGATAAACTACTATTGTGCTTTCCCAGAGCTTCCATCACACCAAGGTCTTTTCAGGCAGGCACCTTTTGAATGCAAATAGAACAGGCTGTGCCAGGAAAAAGGTGAATGGGGCAAGGTTAACAGAAACTGGGAGAAAGGGCAACACTTATTCCTAAATTTCTAAACTACACTTTTAACCATTTTCAAAGCACAAACTTAAAAGACATCCCAAGATTCCAAAGCTACTTTGTATAGTAAAGGCACCAGTTGCTTTTGTCTCCCTCAGAACAAAAGGGGTTTAAGAAGAGCTTTGGCGTTAAGGTTGGGGGTAGACAATACTATCCTATTCTACTGGGTTCCTGGGGATATTGAATTTGGAGATATTACTATTCCTAGCTAACTATTACCTTGAGAATAACACATTATTTCCTCACTCCACACACTAGCTATGTGTCACTTAACTCCACCTAGCCCGTATGGCTCTTCTTCCTTGGAACCAATACATAATATCTACTCTAAGACAGGTTTGTTTTGTTTTGTTTTTTAAGGGAACTATTGAGTGACTACTGCCATTGTTTCAGGTACTTAGAATATAAAGATGAAAAATAACACTGTCCCAGATGCATATCATGCTCATTTGTCTCTGTTTTATCTCCAGTGTTGAAGATATGAAGAAAGAAATATTTGAGTGAATTCTGTAATTTTACTCCCCTTTCATATGTTCTTCATGAGAGACAGGGTAAAATAGTAGAAAGAGTGCTGGACTTTGGGTCAGGAGAGAACTGGGTTTTAATCCAACCATTGGTATTAGCTGTTTCATTCATTGAGCCAGGCTTCAATCTGTCATTTTGAAGATCAAAAGATTGTGACATACATTTGGGGTTACTGATTGTGAAGCAGAGAGGAAAAATCCAGGCAAGGGGCTTGAATGAAAACGAATGCAATGTCTAAGATAGCCACAAGGTGGGGCTCCAAACAAGCAGTTCGTCTTCCGCCATGTTGCTAAATGGGCCATTGCATTATTTCCTTTGGTAAGTCTCTTGGCCTGATGAAGCCTGAAGCCACAACAACCAACATGGAGCTTCTCTAGGTGTTTTTTCAGTTTGAAAAATTGATAAATTATTAAAATATAAAAATGCTTAAATTTTATTTTGTCCCCAGCCTCTAGGCTTAAAATAGTTGGCTCAGTTCTCTTTAACTCTTTTGAGGAGGCATATAGCATAGAGGTCATACAGGCAAGATTTTAGGCCTGTTGTAGTTCTAGAGAAATTAACTTCATTGGAAAGGCCAGTGAGTATGATACAGGGTTTAGGCTCCCCCTAGCACCCCAGATTGTGTCCCAGTCAGAAGAACATATAAAAAGACTCATTCTTTTCCTTGCATTAAGGTGACTTTGAGGCCTTTTGACCTCTCCCTTCATTTTTTTTTAACCCTTACCTTCTGTCTTAGAATCAATGCTATGTATTGGTTCTAAGGCAGAAGAGTGGTAAGGGCTAAGCAATGAGGGTTAGGTGACTTGCCCAGGGTCACACAGCTGGGAAGTGTCTGAGGCCGGATTTGAACCTAGGACCTCCCATCTCTAGGCCTGGCTCTCAATCCACTGAGCTACCCAGCTGCCCCTTCTCCCTTCATTCTTGATGAACACAGACACATCCCAGCTTGCTTCTGATAAACATCTACTTTATGTCCCAGATAGCTGTTTGTCCTCTAAACTAGTCAGTTCACCCTTTTTGACTTTGAGACATAGGACATAACCACATGACACATCTCAGGTTCCAGGGACATAGTAACATGCCATCATCATCCTTTCTCTAGTCATGGAGACCCTGTTTTGAAAGAGTATAAACCTGGAATCCATCCTCTTTGGGAGGCAATGTCTACACTTGCATACCATCTCCTGGGCATTTCAACATGAATTCCAAATTAATTCTCTTTCTATTTTTAAACCAAGTTTTAAAGTCTTGCATTCTTGCAAATGGTGACCTGTCATGAGCCTGGGTTTCACCTCAAGTTCCCCCTCAACAGATAGACTAGGTATTGCTTACAAGAAATCTCTTCTGGGTTTTTTGGGAACCCCAATTTTGCCCCTGTTCTCTGAGAACTCATCCATTTCAGACTGAACAATAGACCTTAAAGTACTTAATGGTCCCAGTTCAAATGAGACTAGAAGATCCAATCAAATGTTTAATATGCTTTTATCCTAGTAGTTTCTCCCATTGTATCAAAGTCCTCTCCCAGGTAGCACAGTCCTTGGCTGGACCCTTTCCCCTTTGTATCCACTGTAAAGCATCAGTCTCTCCCTGATAATCCTGTGTTGGATTTCTCATTTCCTGGTAGCCATGGTAAAGCCAATCAGTCATTCTTCCCTGTCCTTAGTTCCCCCCAAAAGTATATAAGAACCCCAAGTTCTAGTATTCTTTGGAGAATCTTCTAGCTCACTGATCCTCCCAGAGATACTGTCCCCAGAGCCTCAGAGTTTTGGCTTTGTGTGGGTTTGGACATTTGGTTCTGTGATAGTGGCTGATTATTTTGGATCCATCTCTTTCCTGATTAGACTTGGTTTTTCTGACTACTTTAATAGTTCCATATTTTCCCAAGTTGACCGAAGAAATGAGTGATATGAACTAGAAATGTATTTTATGGGTATAGGGAACTCTACTGAGAAAACTCCTACTCCTACTCTGGACATACAGCGTCATAACCAAGCCTGTGCATGGATGGAATCAATTCCTCTTTGTGTCTTTTTTTCCTTTGAAAGGCAATTGGCATCTGAGCAGCTTGTGTGTCCTTCCTGGATGTTTGAACAGCAGAGTAACAGCAACTGGAACAGTGGCAGTCTCAACAGCAAAATTGGCAATTGTTGCTGTTCAGTAGTGTCACACTTTTTGTGACCCCATTTGGGCTTTTCTTGGCAGAGATACTGAAGAGGCTTATCATTTCTTTCTCCAGCTAATTTTACAAATGAGGAAACTGAGGCAAACAGGATTAAGTGATTTGCACTCAGCCACGCAATTAAATGTCTGAAGTTGGATTTGAATTCAGGTCTTCCTGAGTCCAGGTCTGCCTCTATCCATTGTGCCACTTAGATGCAAAGGTAGATGGCCAAGAGGCAAAGAGTAACCCACAAAAAGACAGAGAAAAAAACGCCTATTTAGTAATGATCAACCTACTTACTCAATGGAGGTGAACAGTAAAATAAGCTGATGAACAGTCCTTCTAAAATGTCTCAAGGAGGGGGCAGCTGGGTGGCTCAGTGGATTGAGAGCCAGGCCTAGAGATGGGAGGTCCTAGGTTCAAATCTGGCCTCAGATACTTCCCAGCTGTGTGACCCTGGGCAAGTCACTTGACCTCCATTACCTAGCCCTTACCACTCTTCTGCCTTGGAACCAATACACAGTCTTGACTCCAAGACAGAAGGCAAGCATTTAAAAAATAAAATAAAATAAAATGTCTCAAGGAGGTTTGCATACTAGCCCTTCAACTATTTGTAATCAGTCTAGTGCCTAATTCGTTAGAATTCCCCTTTTTGTAGAGGAATAAAATGAGTTGTTCTTTACCTGGGGCATGACAAAAAAAAACTTTCTATGGAATTTATAGTTTAAAGAATTTCCTAAAGTATTTACATACCACTTTTAAGATTTGCAAAGCACATTTTTTCCTCACAAAATCCTTGGAAAATAAGTGTTATCATCCCAGTTTTACAAATGAGGGAGCTAAGGCAAACAGAGGTTATTTGCCCAGAGAAAGACAGCTAGGAAGTGTCAAAGGCGGGATTATACAAGGTCAGACAGCCAAGATGTATCAGAGGAGTAATAATGACCAGGTCTTCCTTGCTTGATAACTAGCTCTCCATCTACATCCTGCCATCTACCACATCTATGCCGCATTACCTTTTCAATATGAAGAAACTGCAAGGAAATGTATTCCCAGGGGAAATAATGTTGTCCCTGACATAAAAATTATGCAAGAATGTGTTGATAGTTACTACTGCCAATCATATTTCTCAACATGCAGAGATATTTTAATAGCTTGTTTATTAAATACTGGGCATAAGCCTACCTTTAAAAAAAATCAGTGGCTTCTGAGCAACCTTTCAAGCAACCTTATATAGTGCTTAATTAAATCAGGCAGTTTCAATGGAATTTTTACAGAGGGCAGAAGGGGAAGATCTGCAAGGAGGGAGGGAGCTTGTCTCTCTAATGATGTCCCAGCTGTAGGAGAAATTTTTCTCCAGTAATCCTCCAACTACTGAGCAGTGTTCTCTAATATCCCTTGGCTGTTCAGGAGGGCTCTGGTTTCTGATAATTTCTTCTGGAAATTATTTTCCCCCCTTCCTTTCTAGTAGTCAGCTTGTCTGTCTGGGTGTCTGTTTCTTTATTTGTCATGTATAATACTGGTTCACCTTGATTTTCAATGAAATCCGCTGTGTCTTTATTTGTGTGGTATGTGTGTTTGTGTGTGTGTATGTATATATGTATGTATATATGTATATATACATATTTATCATGATACATATCATGATAAATCTTGCTCTGAGAACTAAATTCCAGCAAGATGTTTTCTCGGCTTACCTGTTCTTAGAGAAGGAAGCATATTTAAAATTATTTGTAACAAAGGCAAATGCTCATAGTTGTATGACTTATCAACTCCCTTTTCTAGTTAAAGAGCTATAAGAATGAGAACAGAAAATGAGCGAGAGTTTCACCTGTTGGGAACTTGAGAAATGGATTCAGAGAAAAGTTAAATCTCTGCTTTAAAAAAAGTTGAACTCAATCAATTAGTGATGAGAACCTGTCAAATCTAAACTTGGAATGGATCCCAGAAAAGTTTGGCCACCTATTGTGAAATGATGACAGCAGTTTGGGGTTGTTTTTTTTATTTTTATTTTTTTTTGTGTCTTTCAGGCCTATATAATTAACCCTCAAGTGAGAACAGATAAAAGTTGAAGTGAGTTTTAAAATAAAATAGAAATTTCCACAACTTGAGCATAGACCTTCTTTTCCTGTTCCGACCAAATAAGGATAGAACATACAAATTATTATAGGGAAGAAACTGAGTTAATCTGTGGATTTACTAGAATGATTAAAAAAGAAATTAATGTATTTAAATATTTGTATCCAAGCTTATTCCTTTGTGTTTCTCTCTCTCTCTCTGTCTCTCTCTCTCTCTCTCTCTCTCTCTCTCTCTCTTTCTCTCTCTCTCTCTCTCTCTCTCTGAAACTGTGATTCAACAGTTCCCTAAAAGACTGAACTAATTTCATTTATTGCTAAAAGTTGATCAAAGACTTCTGGATAAAATAATAATAACAATGACAATAACATTTATATAGCACTTCCTATGCACTATGGACTTTGTTATGATTTAAAAGACTGTATCTTAATTTTTAATTATTTATTAAACAATAAAAAGCAGACTTTGCTTCCTCCCTCCCCCTCAATATTTATGGTAATGCATTTTGTGATGGAAAAGAACTAAAGACAAAGGCAGTGCCCATGAGTTGGGAAATGGCTTAACAGATTATGATACATGTAATGAAATAATAATGTGTCATAAGAAAGGATGAAAGGCACAATTTCAGAGAAACCTGTGAAGATTTGGACAAACTGGTATACCAGATAACTGCAGCAGAACCAGAAGAACAATTTATACAATGAAAAAATATAGTAGAAAAGATAAAATTTAAGGACTTCAGAATTCCAATCAATTCAATACCAATCCTGATCCCATAGGATCCCATAGCACAATTGTAAATAAATCCCAATATCTTTTTTTTTTAATTTTAAACCCTTAACTTCTGTGTTTTGACTTATAGGTGGAAGAGTGGTAAGGGTAGGCAATGGGGGTCAAGTGACTTGCCCAGGGTTACACAGCTGGGAAGTGTCTGAGGCCGGATTTGAACCTAGGACCTCCCGTCTCTAGGCATGGCTCTCAATCCACTGAGCTACCCAGCTGCCCCCCCCATATCTTTTGATAATTAGTATTAACTGTAAAAAATAATCTTATCTTGCTTTAATTGTGTGCACTAGAACTTATTGGATCAAGTAGAATCTCTTGGTTAACAAATTTGAAATGTCTTTTGATCTTGGTAAAAGGGTCTGTGTTGTATCATGCAAGGACAAAAATCCTAGAATGCTAAATGGCACATCTTTTAAACAATTCATAGTGAATATTTGCCAATAATGTTTCTAACTTTTATTGAGAATCAAATAGATTTTAAGGAGTCTTGTCACTATATGCCTAGATCTGACAAAAGTTACCATAATGTTTGGCACAAAGAATCAGTGGACCTGCCGATCCATGTAACACAATTACTGGATCCAAATCAAAGCCTAATTACGTGGCTTAAAGTAGATTCCTGTTATAAGTGCCTATGTCAAATTCTCATCATCATCAATCAACAATGAATTACCAAAGTCTTGAATTTACATGTCATACTGCAATTCTGAGACATTCCTGGGGATACATTAGATTACCATGGCTTCCTGATTGTATCTATTGGATCTTTTGATACAAAGCACCAAAAAAGAAATCCAATTAAAAAAAAAAAAGAAAAGAAATCCAATGTTGGTCAGAACTTTGGGACCTTAGACTGGTTATTTTTTTGACACTCATCAAATTGACAGAGAACTAAAAATGACCTACTGTGGGTTCTATAGAAATGTGGTTTTGTATATGGAAGATGTGGGGAAGGAGCAGCAGGGAGAAACTGTTACAGTTCCAAAAACCTAAACATCACACAGATAAGACAGATTATGTCCTAGTAATAAAGGAGTTTTATTGTATCTTAATAGAAGAACATTTTTTGCCTTTATTTGTTACTTTACCTATACAGGGAAAACTAATACCTCTGGTGTAAGGGCTTGACAAGCCCCTTTCAGGGCTACTTTTCTCCTTTGGCATCCACTTGCCACTTAGCTCTCACCTGTGATTCCAAGAAACTGTAGCATGTCCAGCCACTACACTCCACTAAACTAGCTCAATAAGTGTGCTAAACCAGGCTGAGAGTATCTAATGGACCACAGACCCATCAAAGAGTTAGTGGGAGTATCTATGCCATGCATGTGAAGAATTTTCTCAACAGGAATATGTAATGAATGAAAAATGGGGTAAAGGAAGAGAAAGTGGTGCTAGGGAGACCATAGCCAGAGACTACTACCTACTCTGAGCCCCAGCAACCTCTCTCTGCTCCTGCCAAAGCCAGGTCCCAGTCCAATTCAAAGGTCCCTCACTGCTGCGGGATTGGTCCATTCATAGATCAATCCTATGCCAGGAAATAGGGGGGTGGGAAGTTTCTTTTTTCTTTACAAAACCCACAAGTATATGAGAACAATTTCTTTCAACCACCCTGTAGGCTGTGGAATCAGGTGCTATGGAGGGCTAAGAGCTTGGTCAAACGTCAAAGAAGGCAAGATCATCAAATGCTTCTTGAGCCATCACCAGTCATCTTGGTTTTTGTCTTACCACAGGACTTTGATGACCTTGGAAGAGAGAATGAGGCTGAGGGACTTGTGTAACTTCTTTTAAATCCAATTCATGCACGTCAAGACACAATCCTGTGATGTCATATTGGTCCTCTTCAAGTACAAAGGACAACAACCAACCAGCCACCTATTTGTCATAGCTCAATTCCCTTTACAAATTGACAGCTGGTATTTGTTGTATACAAATAATTTATGAGCTACATGACTTCAAAACTGTAGATCTATCCAGTAGGTAACTAGATCTTAGTAAGCTTGAATGGTGAGTCTTGGTGGCATCTGTATAATACCTATGCCATTGTTCTAGTCCTTGGTATTATACTTATTATTGCTACTTCTTCAATATCTTCCACCAAGTAACCATCTTCCACAAGAAAAGGAGGTCCAGTTCATGGTATTTGTCACCTGCAAAAATCATTTGTAAATAAAATTAGTTGTATCTCTAGAAAGCCTGGCATCATAGAGAGGGTTTGTGGGTAGATTAGCTATTACTAATATGAAGAAGTTATGAAGAAATGTATACCTGTGGGGAGGAATCTTAGCCTGAGGCAGGAAAATGAAAATCACTTTGCCAACCTGTTACATAGTGTTTTCTCCTCGGTCCCCAACATTTTTTTTCAAATGCCAATTTATTAAAGAGAATCTTAATGGAGTATCCAATTTATCACTAGCTCCTACAATCTAGAAATATATGCCTAGTAATGTAGGAATCATAACAAAATGACATTATAAGAAAGAAATATAGATGTTCCATACATCTCATTTTGATGGAATTTACATCTAGTTCAAATTTTAATAAGATCTAACTGGACTAACCATATTGGAGATTTTCTCCAAATCATTCTTTGTTAGAAATGAACTCTGATAGGATAAGCTTTATTGGAATAAGCCTATTTTAGTAAGTGATATTGAATGCAGTTAGCTAATGCACTTCTCAATATGCAATTTTGGAACAAGAATGGACTTTAAAGAAAATCTAACCCAAACCCCTGATTTTGAAACTCACCTTGAACTCAATGAATTGAGATGTCTTACTCAAAGTTATATAGCTATTTAATGGCAGAGCTAGAAAAAAAGAAACAGTATGGACAAACAACAAAAAAGACTGGCTTAGAATCAGCATAGTCAGGTTACCATTCTAAATGGTAATAATGGAAAGAGATTTGGATTTAGGACTGGAGGTTTGGGGTTCAAATCTCATCTCTGCTGTTGAGAATCATAAATTTAGAGTTAGAAAGGACCTAAGAGTTCATCTATTCCAGTCTTTCATAAACTTTTTTGGTTGCAGGACTTCTTTACATTCTTAACAATTATGTAAAACTCTCCAAAGAGCCTTTCTTTGTATAGGTTAAATCTATTGATAGTTGCTCTATGCAAAATTTAAAATAGCTTAGTAGATTATGTTGAATGATGAAAATAATTTTGACTATAACTCTTTTATTTTGCAAATTTAGAAAACAGGTCCAAGAAAGGTTAAGTGACTTTCTTTTAGAAGAGTAATAGTAAAGCCAGGATTTGAATTTACAACCTCTAATTCCAAAACCAGTGTGCTTTCTTCTACATCAGTGATTCCCAAACTTTTTTGGCCTACTGCCCCCTTTCAGCAATTAATAGGAAAGATAAATGCACCTGTGGCCATCCCCGCTCCCTGGATCGCTGTAGCACCTACCAGGGGCAGTGGCACCCACTTTGGGAATCACTGTTCTACATTATGCTTTGTAGCCCCAGGTAGGTCAGTAATACTCTCTCTGAGTCTAGGTTTCTTAATCTGTGTCAATGAGGATTTGCCCTGACAATATAGAGGAAAATACATGAAGTTTTGTTAGTGCCAGATACAAATAGTAAAGGAAAAGGAGGAAAGGAGGAAAGGAAAATAGCCTTGTATATATTCATTTAGTCTTTATTCTTGTTCAGTTATATATGAGTACCAATGAAAAAAGATTTGGCAAAGGAAGTAGGCTACTTTCTACATAATTTTTGTGGGGAGTCAGATACTTAACATAATCTGTGGAGCCCAGGAGCCCATTTTGAGAAAATGGGAGAAAAAAGAAATTAGGAGGAATTTTCCAAACAAGCTTTATAGTTACCTGAAAGACCCAACAAAATCCCCTACAGAATACCTTGATGGGAGGACAGAAGGCGAATGTATGCAAGTGAATCAAACTACTATCAATACTTCAACCATTGCTTCCCCTCCTACTCCAATGAAAACACCCGAAGACATTGACCTCAAGAGCTCTAAAATAGCTATCTTTCTGCTTTAAACCTAGCCCTCACAGTCATCACTAGGGAGAGAAATTCCAGTAGAGAAAGGACTTTTCTTACTTACTGCCACTAATTCCAACTGACACCAATGGAGAGGTAGCACCATTGGCCTTAGATTCCATTAGTGCCCAGACAAATAAGGTCATACATGTCTTTTGTGCAATGGTTGTGAAATTTAATATAATGAACATTTATTAAGTGATTATTATATTCAAGGCATTGTGCTGAGTGCTAAATCTACTAAGGCAAAAATATAGAACAATCTCTGTTCAATCCTCATACCATTTTAACAAGGCAACTGTGCTGGCAACCAGTCTAAAAACAAATACAAACAAATCCTTGCCTGAATCAGAATGAGGGTACTATTTCTCCTTTTACCAAGGAGAAAAGAGTAATGACAATATAAGCTACTAGCTTGTAGTTACAGGGTGAAATAGGATTAATGAGAGTTATATGAGGAATATCTTAAGCAATTCCTTGGAAGAAAAGTACTTACAAAAAATATATATATTTTTGGGACAGCTGGGTGGCTCAGTGGATAGAGAGCCAGGCCGAGAGAAGGGAGGTCCTAGGTCCAAATCTGATCTCAGACACTTCCTAGCTGACCCTGGGCAAGTCACTTAACCCCCATTGCCTAGCACTTACCACTCTTCTGCCTTAGAACCAATATACAATATTGATTCTAAGACAGAAGGTAAGGGTTAAAAAATGATAATAAAAATTAATTTTAAAAAAAATTATCTTTCCTAAATTTTGAGGACACATGCTTTAAAATTATTGACTTAACTAATTTGCCATAATTTTCTAAATCCTTTGAGAAAGCCTCATACCTGGCACCTACTTCAAACCCCTATCTTGATTTAATTGGCCATTTTGGAATTTTATAACTGAAGTAATTCCTTTTGTTGTCTCTTCAAGTAAATTATGATGATTTTGAAATACAAAAGTCATTGGTAATTTTAGAGCAACATGTGGTTTTCAAAACTTAAAACCAGAAGGGAAGAAAAAGATACTGACTTTAGAATAAGGAAAAAAAAATGGTCACCATGTTCTGTGAAATTCCAGTCTCTGCTTTTTTTTTTATTTAATACTTTCTAATCATTAACAAGAGAATGGATAATAGGATGATAGATTTAGAGTTGAATGAAAACTTAGAGGCCGTATAGTCCAACCAGTTCATTCTATAGATGAAGAAACTGGGGCCCAGAGAACTTAAATAATTGCCTAAAGTCAAGTAGTTAGTAAGTGGGATAGCTGAAATATGAATCCAAGCCTTCTGACTCCAAATCCAGAACTTTTTCCAATACATCATGCTGGGCATCAACAAACATTAAGCATAGTAGAATCATAAAGGCGCTACACATTTATTCCTTTATGTGATTGTAAATCCATTTCAACTACAAATGCTCTGTGCTAAACTCTAATGATCTTAACTGATTAATTAATCATCTTAATTCAAGTGCCAAATTTTTCTTTTTCTTTTCCTTTTTTTTCAGCATTATAACCCACTACCAAGTTTTTAAGACAGAATTGTAACTAAAATCAGAGGAACTTAGTGAAATTTGATAAGAATCCTTAAATGTGTTGGGGTAGTGGGGTATGGTAGTGTGCTCAAGTAAGTGGATAGATAGGTTTGAAAAGAGTATATTTGTAGGGAGAGAATGAGAAGGGAAGGGTCAGTTCTATGCCTGTACCACACAACCAGAGTTAATGCCAAGCATCAAGCTAAGTGAACAATTAATTTCCTGAATCACTGACCTGTATCCCTATCCCAGCAAGTTTATGGCTTTGTTATTGGGTTGTGACTTTCACAGTATGGTACTATCATAGGATCAATAGTTGTTTGAGTTGTGTGGGCAATCTGAACTGTCTCAGGGACTGATTCCCCAAGTCACTCACATTCCTTTAAGTTGCTCTGGGATATTTAGACCAGTATTTCAGTTGACATTTTTCAGGCACTTCAGAGATTTTTAGTCATTGGAAAGATCTCCCTGAACTGAAAACAAAATACAAGGTACATACTTCAAATAGTACACAGACATAAAAAACAAAGTTTTTCTGGGATGGGGAGGAACATTTGTTTTGTTTTTCTTATAGATTAAGTTTTTTCAGTGCATAAAATTTGATCATGGAATTAAATTTAGTGGTCTCGCTTTCTCCAGTTTTCTCCATAATAATAATAACATCAATAATAATGGTTATAACAATAAAGCATTTATTAAATACTTACAAGCATTGTGCTAAGTATTAGATACATAAATGGAAAAATAAGGTAGTCTTTTCTCTCAGGGAGTTCACTTTCTTTTTGTTTTTCAATCTGAGTTATACATGTATCATCATATAAAACATTTCCATCTTATTCATTTTCATAAGTGAGTAATCTTATAGAACCAAAACCCCAAAACATATACTCAAATAAACAAGTGATAATTCATCTATGTTTTCATCTGCATTCCTACTCAAAAAGTTGTTTCTCTGGTGATAGTATTCTTTGTCATAAGTCCCTCAAAACTGTCCTGAATTATTGTATTGCTGTTAGTAGTAAAGTCTATCACAATTGATCATTCCACACTATTTCATTTACTGAGTATAATGTTCAAAGAGTTCATTTTATAAAAGGAGAGACAACACAGAAGAAAGATTCAGTTGTAAGTCCTATGGAAACTCTAAAGATGTAACAGGAAAGGAATGGTAATACTGCTTCTCCACTGACAGAATGTCAGTTTTTGATGCTGAAATATTTGATAGTACAAAGGATTTTGGTGGCAAGACTTTATTTTCTAGGTCTCCTGTAATTGTTACTATAACACCTACAAGAACAGATGTCAGGAACTTGGAGGCTTCCAAAACTTTTTCCCTCAATAACCCACTGAAGTCATAGTGAAAAATTTTATCATCTCCCATTTTGTAGAGAAGAGAAGAGGCATTCTGGTGGCACAGTGAATAGAGTGTTTGAACTGGATTCAGAAAGACCTGACTTCAAATCAGATTTCAGATATTTATTATCTGTGTGACTTTGGGCAAATCACTAAACTTTTCCTGCAGATTTCTGGCAATATTTAATGTCTAGTATTCTTGAAGAGACATACAAATATTTTTATATTGTGGAAAACTTTATAATATTACTTGAATACCCTTATTCATTATTATATTGCTTGAATCTAGCTTTTAATAACTGGATATTGTTTAATCGAAGACTTATACATAGGACAGGCTGACTCAAGAACCCAAGATTACTAAAAGAAGTGACTAGGACCTCACCTAGAGCTCACATTTTGGGTTTACCTAAAAGTTTGTATTTTGACTTTGTCCAAATTATATTAAATGTTTACATTTATTTGCTCGTGTGGATCATCTCAAACATCCCAAATTGCCCATTTTTTTACAAAATACCTAATTCATTTTCCGAATTTAGTGGTTGATTTATTTGGCTCAAATAAATTAAAAATTGTTTTTAAAAGTAAAAAAGATGAGGAAACTGAAACAGAGATTAATGACTTATCCAGTCACTGCCCACACAGGTAGTACTCTTGTTTTAATTCCATATAATGTGAAACTTATAGCGATTTAGGGAGAGTTAGTCAGACCTTTTTCCAGCTCTTCCCTCTGCCTGATTTACTTAATAAAATTCTTCTTAAAACTTTTGTAGGTTCCCCATTGCCTACCCTTACCACTCTTCCACCTATAAGTCAATACACAGAAGTTAAGGGTTTAAAATTAAAAAAAAAAAAAACTTTTGTACGTGACAAAAATTTGGAAATTGAAGGGATGTCCATATAAATGAGGAATGGCTAAAAAAAATTGTACCATATGTTGGTGATGGAATACTATAAGAAGTATAATAATAATATAAATATAATACTATAAGAAATGATAAGCAAGATGAATTCAGAAAAAGCTGGGAAGATCTACATGAACTGATAAAGAACAAAATAAACAGAATTGGAAGAACATTGTACATAGTAATAGCAATATTGGATGATGAATATCTATGAAAACTTGGCTATTCTCAACAATGCAATGATCAGGGAATGCTATCCACCTCCAGAGAAAGAACTATTGGAATCAGATGCAAATCAAAGCATACTATCTTTCATGTCAGCTTATTCATGGTTTTATTTGGGGGGGTTGTTTTTGTATGAGTTTTCTTTTGCAACAATGACCAATATGGAAAGTGTGCTTTGCATAATAAAAAAAAAACTTTTTAGGTTTCAGGTACACTCTAGAAAATCAATATATAGTCACTACTGTCTCTAATTGCTCAGTAAACACCATTTGAATAGTAATTTTTCTAGGTTTCCATCTTGAGATTATAGAGCCAAGAGTTGGTAATAAGGGCAATAATTCAAACTGTCCAATAATAATGACTATGTGTCTTTCACATATTAATTGCTTAATATAAACTTATTGAATTAAATCCTACAACATTAATGGAAACTTACAAGACACTATAAAAAGTGAATATATCTAAAAATCAAAGTGCCTTTGACATTTGATATTCTACATTGACCTACTGAAAAATAACAATAATATTTAACATTTATATAGTTACTACTATGTGTCAGGCACTGTATTAGCTTTCATCTTCACAACATTGCTGTTTAAAGATGAGGAAACTAAGACAGACAGACATAAAATAATTTACCCAGAGTCATGTAGCTAAGTAAAAATCGGAGGCTGGATTTTAAACTCATATCTTCCAGACTCTAGATTCAGTGCTTTAGCCATACCCTGCTCCCTCCAGTATAGAGGAATATATAATCAATTAACTTTATTATAAAATTACTTGTGTAATAACACTTCATATCTTAAATTCACATTCATAGATTGAATCTTTAAGGAAATAATGGTAACAGAAAAATAACATCCCTTTATGGTCTCTCTTTTTCCTTAGGATTAGGTCTATAATTATCTAATTTAAAGGTGTTAATTTCTTAAGTTAAATTCATAGTTACTAATTGTTCTTTCAACAAAAGTTAAAAATTATAAAACTAGTAAAAATAATTTTACAACTATTTTAACAAGTATTATAAACAAGAGGTGATAAATTCTTTTGAAAATTCTAGAGAAATGAAATTTTTTTAAATTTTACGTTGAATTGGGAACTTAACTATCATATTATGAAGATGGACTAGTATTATAAAAATAATTTAAGAAAAATACTATTTGTCAATTGACAAAAATTTTAGAGCAAGACGGTCTTTTTGTTGTTTAATGAATCTTTGTGGCCCCATACTAGAGTTTTCTTAGCAAAGATCCTGGAAAAGTTTCCCATTTCCTTCTCCAGCTCATTTACAAATGAAGAAACTGAGATAGACAGGGTTAAGCCCAGAGTCACATAGCTAATAAGTGTCTGAGGCCAGGAAGCAGAAAAAGAAGTCTTGACATTCTATCCACTGTGCTACCTTCTAAGAAGACCTTAAAGATCATATAGCAGTGATAGCAAACCTTTTAGAGATGGAGTGCTAGACCGAACTCCATCCCCCAGATCGAGTGCCATGCCCACTCCCCCCAGAGACTGAATGCTATGTCATGCCCTCCCACCTTGCCTACCAGCCCCCCTTACCCCAGACAGGGAAAGGAGGAAGTGCTACCATTGGGCTGCTGAGCAGAGTGGTGGGTGATGAGAGGCACAGGTGGAGAGGCGGAGAAGAGTGGCCCCAGCACTCCACTCTCCTCCAGCTCTGCTCCCCTCCAGCTATGTGCCACACTGTGAGCTATGCTTGCCTCAAACCTAGCTCCTCTCCAATTCCACCAAGGGAATCACCTTCACCACAGACTCAGCAGGCTGCCATCTGCACCCCACCCTCATTCAGCATGTGAGCAGCACCTTTCCCCAGAAGGGGGAGGAAGGAAGTTCTCCCATTGTGCTGCTGGGCAGAGGGTGGGTGAAGTCAGGAATGTCCTCAGGTGCATGGAAAGGAGGAAGGGAACAGCTCTGCCCAAGTCCCTCTGGCTTTCTAGTAATGAATTCTGGCAAGTGACTGTAGGCATGCCCACAGAGAGGGCTCTTTGTGTCCTTTAGGCATGTGTTCCATAGGTTTGCCATCACTGTCATATAGTGTAGGACTCATTTTATAAATGATGAATCTGAGAGCTACAGAGATTAAATGACTTGCAAACGATCAAAACGGTAGTCATTAATAGAGCTAGGAACTGAGCCGAGATATTCTGACTCAAAGTCCAGGAGTTAAAACCATACTTCTTCCCAGAAATATTGTCATAGAGATAGTAGAAAAGCATAGGGACCAGAAAATTCACTTCTGGGTTAGAATATGTGCCAGTATACAACAGTGCCCAGATTTCTGTTTCAAGTCAGTCAATAAACATTTACTAAGTACCTATTTTTTGTCAGACACTGTGCTAAGCACCAGGGATATAAAAAATAGTCAAAATCTAATTTCTTTTTTGTTTATTTGTTTGTTTGTTTATTATTTTTTTAACCCTTAACTTCTGTACATTTGCTCCTAGGTGAAAGAGTGGTAAGGGTGGGCAATGGGGATCAAGTGACTTGCCCAGGGTCGCACAGCTGGGAAGTGTCTGAGGCTGGATTTGAACCTAGGATCTCCCGTCTCAAGGCCTCTCAATCCACTGAGCGACCCAGCTGCCCCCCAAATCTAATTTCTGCACCCAACGAGCTCACAATCTAATGGGAGAGAGAACACATAAATATGTACAAACTATAAGTGATAAAAAGGAAATAATTAAGAGTAGAAAAGCATTAGAATTAAGATGCTTGAGATGGACTTCCACCAAGATTTGGGGAGTTATGTAGCAAGGTGAAACAAAAAAAGAAGGAAAGAGCTGTTCAGGATTCTGCTTCTCTAGCTCGGTGGCAATGAATGGAGGAAGGGCAGCACTGCCCCATCTGGTGGGTACAAACAGTAGAAAATAAAGATGAGCTCAACCAAATTCATACCAAGTGGGAATGGATAGAGTGACAGCTGGAGACAACTGGAGAAGGAGGAGATAAGCCTGAGTTTAACTCTAGATAAGCACAAGCCAGCTATAACTGGTGAGAGTGAACAAAACCCAGTCTTACTTTTTTACTCTTTATTCACCATGACATTAGCCATGGGAAAATTTCCACCCAGTATTTAAATCTCAATTATTTTTCTTCTGTATACACTCAGATAAGAGCTGGGGAGGAAAGATCTGTGACTACATTTCCTACTGTCATTGTTTTAATGTTTATTTGAATTTCTATACCATTTTATACTATTAATAAATTGCATGCTCATTGATAAGGGAGTAGATGTAATCCTGTGAATTCATGGGTTTGAGATTTAAAAACAGAGTACAATACCTGAGGGGAAATAGGCTTTCAAGTCAGTGAGAAAAAGAAAGTTTTGTATTTGGTGGGGTGGGATGGATTAGTAATTACTGCATTTATTCCACAGCATCCTAGTCAATATGCTTTAGAACACAGAGAGAAAGTTAAGGAGGGCCAGAGTGGGTGTGGGAAAGGGAAGGGTTATGGTAGTAGAATTGATGGAGTGATCCTGAATCTACTTTTTGACTTCCTTTTAACTTAGTGTCAGGCAACATTCCAGCATTCACACCTATACCCCACTTTATGGAGAATGCAATATCCTATGCAAATGAAATATCCATTAAAACATTAAATTATGGATTACCTTGTTACTGCACTATATTTTAATTTATCTTTTTATCTTGCATAAAATGCTTTGTTTTTGTTTTTTCCACTAGGCTATATTATTAGACAGAAAAAATATTCCTACAGACTCAAATTGTCCTATCATTTTTTTTATCTTCACCCTTCACCCACTACTAAAGGATTGTTCTAGATAAGTGATGTCAGACTGAAATAGAATAAAATCCCTGTAGCTACATATTGACTTAGAAACCAGAGATTAACATCATTTGTATTGTATTTTCATTCATTTTGTAAAACATTTCTCAATTATATGTTAATGTGGTTCCTGCTGCACTTGAGAATTTTGCAGTGATACCTCTGTTCTAATTCCTCCTTCTTGTAGTTGATTTTTTGTTCTGCTGTCAATGCCTGCTGTCCAACATCCTTTGTGTTCCTAATTTCCACAGCTGCCACCTCCCCTGTTTATCACCCCTGTCTTCTTTCTATTTTTCTTCTTTCTTGATGTTCCTGTCATTTTAGGGCTTTGGGGCTTTTTGAGGAAAAGTTATTTTGTGGATGATTTCAGTTAATCAGAGAGCTTCTTTTCTTCTGTGCAGTAAATTGAGCAATTACTTCACAATGAATGTAATCTTCAAGTGTCTGACTCATTTTGAATATATGTGTGCGTATAGGCATGCATATGTGTGTAGATATTAATATGTTGCTTTTTTCATTATACTACCAGCGGCTAAGATGGCACATGAGGATGATTTGGCAAACTCCTGAGTACAGAAGGGCAGTCCCTCCCTGAGAGTAAAAGGTTCAGGGTCTCAATTAGAAATGCAAGCATAAACAAAATTATTAGAACCAGGACGTTTGAGGATGGAGAATATCCAAGTCGTAGATATAAGCAAGGGGGGAAAATATTTATCTGAACAGTGATTCAGGCTAGACAATTAGGGGCTCAATCAGGAGGTGAAACAAGAAAGCTTTGGAGTTATTTTTATGACTCTATCTTTCCAAAGTCTCAATCCTGTTATGTTAATTGTTCTTATTTGCAATCCTTTCTCCCCATACCAATGTCTGTTCTTGATTCAGTCAGAGACAGAAAAAGAGGAGACAGAATAAGAAAGAGAGAGAGAGAGAGAGAGAGAGAGAGAGAGAGAGAGAGAGAGAGAGAGAGAGAGAAGGAGGAAGGGAGGGAAAGAGGGATTTTCTCTCTTTTGCCTTATCTGGCTACCTACAACATCAAAGATAATAGAAAAGTCCAGTTTCTAGATAATTCATATTTTACAATATTCTTCTAACTATTAAAACCACTACTGGGCCCAGAGGCTGTTGGTGCTGTATCTTTTCCACCTCCACTAAGGAACTATTTCTTTTGGACCCATAGAAGTAATGGCATGGATTCGACCCTGAAGGAATTTGCTTGGCCTCTATTAGAAGTAGTTAGATTCCCTTTTCTTACTCTTTTTAAGCTCATTAAATTTTCCAATCTACTGTCCTGGGTGAAAATTTGCTTAAGGTTTAGGCTTTGGTTCATATGTAAGGTCCACAATATAAAAAATGAATCAGGCAGTCAGTAAACATCTGTTAAGCACTATTATTTGTCAGTCACTGCACTAAATTCAGTGGATACAAATATGAAAAAGAAAAAGAGGGGGAAGAGCAGGAATGAGAAGGGGAGCATAATGAAAAAAGTATAAAGGGGTGAATCTGGGTGAGTAATATAGCCTGGATGAAAATATGGCTGACCTGGGGACCCTCTTTAAATTAAGGTTTGAGGAGGAAATCTCTATTCTGCCCTCTAAAGAGGCCCCAGGTCAGAGGGTATGAGGTATGATTACCAACCAAAGTTGATGTGATCTTATGGGATTATGAGATTCCTCTTGGCATGATGAAGTCCAAAGAGTACAGACAGGTATTTATTTCCTAAACACAAAAGAAATGAAAAAATGGTAACCAGAAGGTACTGGCAAAAAGGCTTGAAGCAGGTTTCAATAACTTAGTTTATATTGACTTATCTATTCCTAGGAATTTGAGACTTACATCTTAGAAAATACATTTTGCAGAATGACTGGACCAGTTTATATATATATATATAACCATCTAAGGAAGATTTAGATTGGACACATTTATATGTCTGTCTGGGAATGACTCTACCCTTGTAATTTACACCACTTTTACACTTAATGAAGTTATTTAGTACTTGAATTTGTATATAAGAGAACACTATACTGGATGGGAAAATCCTAGTGTGATATACATGTTTTAAGAATAGTGAACCAGGAAGGAGAGACTCCAAAGGCAGAGTTCTCAGAAATTTCACAGGACTATTAAAATGATAAATATTTCTCCATGACTTATCTAAGGAATAATAAAATTCAGTGGCTAATGTGCTTTAAAATATCTGCAATACAAAGATGCAGGAAAATTCTGAGAGACTTAAGTCAAAGAATGCTATCCACCTCCAGAGAAAGAACTGTTGGAGTCAGAAAGCAGATCAAAGCCTATAAAATTTTTCACTTTAATTTATTTTGGTTTTTATGTTGGGGGTTTAGTTTTAAATTATTATTCTCTTAAAAAAATGAACAACATGGAAATGTGTTTTACATGATAATGTATATATATAATCCAGATCAAATTGCTTGCCAGCTCCCAGAAGGGAGGAAGGGAGGCAATTTGAATTGTATTACCTCAGAAAACTTATGTGGAAGTTTATTACATGTAATTGGTAAAATAAAATATCTTTATAATTTAAAAATTTTGTGCTAAAGAATAATATAACCTGTGAGGAGAAAGATTTCATAGGTTCCACCAGGATAAGGATACTTTGAAAAGAATATTTATTTCCTTTTCTTTTTTTTTTTGTTTCCAAAAAGTAAATGTAACCTCAGGTCTAACATCCATTGGTATGGACTCTCTCATCATTTAGTGGACATCAATTCCCCACACCAGCATAAGAGGTAAGGAAGAATTGGTGAGAGTAGGAAAAAGAGGACCACACAAGTCTCTTCAGTCTCCCTTGGGCTTCTGGAGCTTTTGTCTTATGTCTTCAAGAGAGAAAATGGATAATGCAAACCTCAATTGAAGGGAAAGTCAGATTTGGGGAAGAAGCCAACTTCTGGGAAGAAGAGCTGAAAATCTCTCATATAACACCATCCTCAGTTTGTTATACTAAAAACTTCAGGAAATTTCCCTTTAAGTGAGATCTGAGAACTCTCTCTTTTGGTTGAACTGGGTTACCTCACTCCTAGTGGAAGAGCTCTGTCACTCTATATGGACTAGTATATATTCTCCAATGTGTATTTTTTTTCTGAAATTGGATAAATGAGTATCTTTCTACCCGCTACGTGTACTCACTGAGTAACAGGTATTTGGTAGGAAGTGAGTCAATCCTTGTATATAAAGCTTGGAGTCCTGTTCCTGCAACATGGAAAATGGCAGGGTGGAATTCCTGCAAGATACAGGGTCAAGCCTCACCCAGAGTTATAGCACAGGCTTGACGTTATGCTGAAGAATCCTAAGTCTTTGTGCCTTTCTTTACCCTCTCTATGTCTTCCCTACCTTAATCTTTAAACCCTTCAACCCTTATTCCCTCAGTCCCCAGCTTCCCTTTCAGGTGGTCAACCCACGTAAGAATTTTGTCACTTCTGGTCAGCTACAACTTCTTGCAGAATTGAGCTCGTACTCTGGACCTTCAGTAAAGAATAAATGCAAATGGCAATCCTAATCGGTCATCTCACAACTGCCTGTGATCTGTAACTATGGCAAGTAGGATTGCTGGCTGATTCAGAAAGAACTACCCCCTCAGGACATTAAAAAAAAACACCACACCTCTGCCTCCCTCTCTTTTGGTATGCTGCATAGGGTAGAACATAACTTTCCCTTGGATTTCCAGTAAAAGAGCTTCTCATATGTCTGTCCCATCCCTTCATCCCATGGCTCTCTACATGATTGCTGGAAGAGGTGCTTGTCCAAGGGAGCTTGAAACTATACCACAAATCCCCAGATGTACTTCTGATTTGTGTAGCCATTTCTGACTCCAGATCACCAAAGAACATTCTTGAGGGCAGATGAAAACAAAACAAAACAAAACAAAACTTTGTAGGTTGGTTCAACAGTTTGCTTCTTTTTTTTTTTTTTTTTTTTTTTTTTTTTTTACATTCACTTCAGATCTCTGTGCTGTAAGCAATTCAGTCTCAGATCTTCCGCCTAGTCAGAACATGATTTGGTCCTTTCACCTATAGCATTGTCCTGGTATTGGTCAGGTTCTCTAGTAAGTTGCCTTAGAAGGCAATTAGCATCTAACTCAGAAAGCCTTAAATTTTCAAATTCATGAAGATACTAACAGGGCTGGAAATATTCATCTCTCAGGATCTGATGACTCAGGATCAGGTAAAGAACTATAAAATACAAGAACCAATGATGTATCAGGATTGCCTTGACCAATAGTGTCAAACTCAGAAATGGAGGCTGGGAAATTATACATAAGGATCTCTGTGGGTCACATATTGACTTAGAAAACTACATATTAATGTTATCTTTATTCCATTGTAATTTTTTTCAATTATTTTGTCAAATATTTCCAAAACACCTTATATTTGTCACCTCCAATCTAGGCAAGCATATCTCTTACTATTATATATATATGTATATGTATATATACATATATATATATACGTAAATCTTCATTACAAATCTAAGGCAGATCTGTAGTGCAAATAAAGTAGAACCCAAAAAGAGAGGGAGATAGAACTTTTCTATAGTTCTTATTGACTACCAAGGTGTTGAGGGGGTGGGAAGGAACAGCTCTTCCTGGCTCACTCTTTCATTATCCCCATCACAAAAAACAATTTGGAGGATGTGAACAGAAACAGAAAACATTATTGATATATCTAATTTATCAATATGACAAAGCATCTGGCTCATACCTTGACTCTGTGGTAAATGTCCCAGACCAGTGGATAGGGGAAGGAGGGGCATTCTCATTTCCTGACATTACAAAAGAAATTTTATACACCTTCCCCTTCCCCATGCTGTCAATTATTTTCTCTGCATATATAGCACAGAGACCAGCTTTACTTAATCATCCAATCTGCAGCCTAAAAATTATTCCTAATTACTTGATGCCATTGCTTATTAGTTGCCAAGATAAACCAGTGTATAGTGGACTACAGCATGACAGGCTATCACAGCATGTTAGAGGCTTAATGAAAAAACTGAGACTTTGCATGAGGTATAAGCATTAAAGACAGATAATAAATAACTCACTGTGCCTTAGGAGCTCCAGTTATATTTTCCTTAAAACTTTCAAATGAGCAAAGCAAATTTAAAACAGTTTGTATCCTTTGTTTAAGTCTTGGGGTTGGAAAAAATAGACTTTCTGAGATTAAAATTCAAGATGAGGGGATAAGGGATATGTGTATAGAAGATGAATTGGAGAAGAATCTGTAGTTCCCATATATAGATATAGATATATGCTCAAGGGAAAAGGGTAAATGAGAAATTATTTTCAAATTGAATAAATGTAGTGATGTACTAATGCCCATCATGTGGGCTAGGATGATAAAAAACTGAAAAAGTCAATACTGGAGAAGCTGTGGAAAGACAGACACACTAATACACTGTTAGTAGAACAGTGGATTGCAATAATCCTTCTGAAAAACAATTTGGAATTATGCAAATAAATTTACTAAATCCTTAATTGATTTTACCCAGAATCCTATGTTCCCTTGGGAGGTTAAACACAGAAAAGGCTAATATATTAAAATAGTCACAGCAGACATTGTCACTCACACACACACACACACACACACACACACATACACACACACACACACATACACACACACACACACACACACACACACACACACCATGAGCCCATCAATTGGAGAATAGTTTCGTTTGTTTGTATTGTTTATATATTATTGTTAAATGCAACAGAGTATTATTGGACCATAAGAAACTACAAATCTTTGGAATTAAAAAAAAAAAAACTAGGGAGACTACCATATCTTGATGTAGAGAAAAGAAAAGAAAAAATAGAACAAAATATACAAAATAAATACACCATAACTGAAAATAATACTAAAAAGCTGGGTTAACTGATTACTCAGATTAAATGCAACAGTCAATCTTGGCTCCCTATGTCAGAAGACAAAACACAATGCCATTTTTTTTAATGATGTAGAGAAACAAAAGATACCAAATGTTACATTTGCTTACAGATACATGTGCTGTTATCAGTTGACTTCCATAACTACTTTCTTAGTTACAAAAAAGGAGGTTCTAGGATTGGGGCAAAGGGTGAAATGATTGCAGCAGGGTGGGGGGAAAGTACAAACCAAACACCTTAAAAGCAGAATGGTATGTAAAATCATGTAAATAGTGGTTGTTGTAGGAGCAATATCAACCATGTAAACTAGGTTAGCTTTTAAATTTTTTTTGGTGTGTGTGTGTGTGTGTGTGTACACAAATGCATGCATTTCCCTAAAAGGAAGGAAAGATTCACTAATTGTTCTAAGGAGCTCTGTAGAATTGAAGGGAAAGTATCTTACTTGATCCAGTGTAGTATACTTGTAGAGTATACTTTCCATTTTCTGGCTAAGTAAGCATCCTATTGTTAACAGTAGGTGGTCTATTATGGACTCACTTCTTTCAATCTTAAATCTGAACCATGGAACAAGCCTGAGTCAGGCCTAGACTATTGCAATGATAATAATGACAATGGTCATTATTATAGATCACATATGACATATAATATATCATGCATATTATACATAGAGAAAGAAGTTCAAAAGAGGACAAAGATAAGCAGAAAAGTGTTGGTTCTTTTATGTTGAATTTAACAAACATTTTAAATGAGTTGTTTAAAAATAATTAAGGCTCATGATTTCATGTGCAATTCTCTTTTTATTTCCTTGTTTATTGAAAAGTGTATGTTTGTTGATGTTTGAAAAGTTCTTTAAAAAAAAACCTAAGGATAAAATGAAAAATCACATATATTTGTAATATGGAATATATGTATATACACATAGATCTATTTCTAAATACATATTTTATTTAGATTTTAATATAAAATATTTTATATTTATATCTATAGATAGTTACATATTTTTTTCAAAATAGAGAGAGAGAGACTGAGAGAGAGAGAGAGAGAAAGAGAGAGAGAGAGAGAGAGAGAGAGATAGCAAATGGCTTTGCCAAGCTTTGCTGTCAGTCACATGTCTAGAATACTACTTGTTCTTATAGGAGGAATTCTCTTTTGCTACCTTCTCATGAGCAGAGCTTTCCAAGTATTAGGGTATGACTTTCCTTTCCAACCCAATGTGAGACTCTTTTCTGAGAGGGGGAGGGGATCCCCAACCATTTTAACTCACTGATCTAGCATCTGGGTTATGTCAAATGATATCTACTAGAGGGATACTAATGAGGATTCTTTTTTCTCTCCTTCTGGCCAACCATAAAAACAATTTAATGAAATATAATCTCTATTAATTGTATGATTCTGAACCCTCTTACAGTTTGCAATTGGTAATATCCAAACTGGATTTATAAACCTTCAATAATTTAAATAGCTTCTTCTTTTCTTGCTTTCTTTTTTAAAAAAATTATTATGAATTGGTATTCAAGCCTGTTCATTTGCATAATTCCTCATTGATGGAGAGAATGATTACCCAATGTTCTATGTCTTTATGAAAGGAAAAGTTGATGAGACTGTGAACAGGAGAGTCTTTTTTCTTCTAGTTCCTTTCTTTGAGAGAGGATAATGCCCTAGTGTCTTTTTAGACAGAGGCCTCTAGAGGCAAAGAAAGACTTTCAGAAAAAACTAGCATATGGAGGACTGGTGCCTGGACATGATCTTGATTTCCAGTTTGCTGTACCAAAGACTGTAGGGAATTTCCTTCTTGAATACAATTAGGAATTCTCTTGGTTGAGCTAACCTAAGACATTTTAATCCTAATGGGAGAACTATTCACTCAGTTTATTATCTGATATATCCTAATCTGTATGACTTTAATGATTCTGTTCTCTGTTAGCTTAGCTAATTGAATTTATTTGCTATGCACTATTGTGATGGGTTTCATATAACTAGTAACCGGTGGGAGGGGAGTCAGGACTTTAGGTATAGTCAATTTTTCCTTAGATATTGGGTCACCTTTTCCCCATTAACAGACAGCAACCAAGAAAGTAGCTTGAAACTAAAAATCTAAAGTCTAAAAATAATAATAATAATAATCTACATGGGCAACATACAAACTCTAGATTATTATGTACTTTGCAAATATCAGCAAATATGACCATTTATACAAACAAGAATAGAAAAAAAAGGATTTCATATGAAGCTGAATTTCTCAACTACATACAGATTTTTTTGGGTATATCTCAAATATATTAAGATAGCCCCATAATGCCCTAATTGCCTGTATCACCTTCTAAACATCCTTCTTTTCTTTTCTCTGTATTTATTATTATTATTAATTGTAAGGATGGGATTTGTGCAAGGGGGATGGAACAAAAGGAGCTAGAGAAGGCAGTTGCTGACAGTTGCTGACAGTGGAGACCAGAGAGAATTCTGGGAATTTCTCAGAGGAAGAAGAAAGAAGAGGTCTTCAGGCAAAGGACTGAAAGAGGAGGAGGACAACCCAGCTTGGATCCAGTACTGAAGGCTTCCTGAGGATCTTTCTTTTGGAAATTGAAACCCTGATTCCCTGATCAAAGCCATTCAATCACATCTCACCCATCAAGACTTCAACCATTGAGTTAGATTAGTTTTAGGACTCCATTTTGGGAGCAATTCTCTTACTCTCCTTCACCCATTACCAAACCTTGCTGAGAGACCCCTTTCAGTCAAAACTTACAATTATAGAAAAGGGTAGAATCAGAAAAATAGAAATAGAAGGAGAAGGGGTGAGGGGAGAAGCTTAGGAGTGGGAATCACTAAGTTTCCCACCTAAGCAATGGACCCCATAGAATTAGTGAAGAGGGCACCCCAAATTCCCTCTTCCCTTCATCCCTTTCCCCAGTCCCTGATTTGAGAATAATAAAAAAAAAACTATTCAACAGTCAGATAATGTTGCAGAGTGCACGAGGGAGAGGGGAACCACAGCTTGGTCTGGCTGCCTCCATCTTGAAGTGTGAATTTAACTGATGATGGGGGGAGGTTTGTGTGAACCCCGTCCTTGTTCAGGATCACATTGGAGTACACATACCTCCTCTTATAGGGAAGCCTTGCCCCCAACTCCTGTGGGGTGGCATGACCATCCAGGTCACCCAATTTTGGGGTAACACTCCCTTAAAGTCTCCCAGTGTATATTTGGCCCCAGGGAAGAGCTGGAAGAGAGACTCACCTCATAGACTTTCTCTATCTCAATTCTATAAACATCCTCTACTGACTAACCTTTTTATTGTTACATAATGTAGCTAATGGTATAGTGGATAGAACTGGATTCAGAAAGACTAGAGCTCAAATACAGCCTCAGATCCTTGTTATCTATGTGGTCCTGAACAAGACACTTAAACTTCTGTCTCAGTTTCCTCAAAAGACCTGTAAGGAACACTTTTATCCCAGGGTAATTGCAAAGATAAGATAATATTTGTAAAGTTTTTTTGCAAACTTTAAAACACTATATAAATACTAGTTGCTACTACAACTAATAATAATACCCACATTTATATAGCAATTTAAGGTTTGTGAAGTAATTTACATATGAAATCTCTTTTATTCCTCATAACTCTATGAGTTCGTACTATTATTTTCCTCATTTCACAGATAAGGAAACAGATGAAAAGAGGGTAACTTACTCAAGAATATGTACTTAGAAAATCTTGGAAGCAGGATCTGAACTCAGAATTTCATGACCAGCACTTTATCTGCTATACCACCTAGCTTCTATTCAGTAATTCATTGATTCTTTTTTCCTTTTTTTAAGTGATATGATCACTAATCTTCCACTCACAACCTTTGAAACTTACTCTTTTGTAAGTGTAATCAATCAAAACAAATCCAAACATCCCATAAGATTCTGAGCAATTTGAGGCAGAGAGTGCCTTTTGCCTCAGCACTTTTGAATCCTCAGCACTTAGTACAGTATCTGGCACATAGTAGGCTCTTGATTAATATTGATTGATTGAAATAGCAAGCTGATGAAGAAAAGTAAAAGTAGAGTAGGGTTACCAATTCCAGGTAATCACAAGAGAAGACTAAGCTAGTTAATCTCATCAACAAACATCGCTTGCTTCATTCCTGATCAGTTCCAACAGTCCTGGATTGTCTCATAATTTGCATCCCAATGTCCCTGCTGCCTAGGATTTACCTACACACCATGAGGTCATCCATATTCCGCCCTTACACTTGAAAAATTCAACCTAAAAGAGATTGAAAGATGAATTCTGTCTCCTACTCTCTAAATGTCAGTTTCTTCATCTATAAAATGAACATAGTATATACCCATGGTGGTGAACCTATGGCACACATGCCACAGATGGTACACAGAGACCACTTTTGGTGCAGCATAGAGTTCCCCAGATTACTAGAAAGCCAGAGGGAGGCATGGATGGTCTGCTCCCTTCCTCCTCTCCACATGAGCCCCTCTCCCCATCAACCCAATGGGAGCACTTACTCCCTCCCTTATCTGGGGTTAGAGGGAGGGGGCCATGTAGCACTCAGTCTCTGAGTGGGGTAGGACACAGCACAGCACTCCATCTCAAAAAGATCCGCCATCACTGGTATATACTATTGAACCTAAATCACAATGTTGTTAAGATGTTTAAATTCAATAAAAAAGGTAGCACCTAGAACAGGGGTTGGCAACCTTTTTGGCCATGAGAGCCATAAACGCCACATTTTTTTAAATGTAATTTCATGAGAGCCGTACAGTGTCAGGGACCAAGACATTAAGATAAAATAGTCACTCTTCTAAGAATAGATATCATTCACTCTTCTAAGATAAGATATTGATCATAGGCCCAGACATGCTTGGAGACAGTAAGACGCCACAGGAGATTTTCTATGCTCCCTTTCCGCGTTCCTTTCCCCTTAGTATCTGCCGACCCACTTCTGCCCTCAACCTATATATTCTTGTCATAGATCTGCAATAAACGAGCCTTGCATCCATCCAAACGACTCTGTGTCTTGTGCGCGAGGTCTCCCTTCATCTCTCCCTATGGGTTCTTAGGTTGCCGTTTCCCCGGACCCCTCGGTTGTGTCTGGCTGGACCCGGACAGTACAGTGCTCACAGTGCATGCTCCTGTAACAGTGCACGCTCCTGTAACAGCACCTGAAAAAAAATTGACTTTATGGCTCCTGCAGAAAGAGCCATATCTGGCCCTAAAAGAGCCAGATGTGGCTCCAGAGCCATACGTTGCCAACCCCTGACCTAGAACCCCCAGATATGGTCCTCTTCCTGGCTACAGTTATGTCATAGTACTATTGGTGTAATCTTATATTCAAATCCATATTTCTGTAAAGGGTAAAAATTATGGTTTTTGTTGTCTGAATATTAAAAGGGATGGTTGCCAAGAATTGAATAAATATCCATTCTAAAATGATTCTTAGCAACTTATTTATAAAATATAGGAGAGAGTGAAAGTAGAGAAATAAGAAGAGGGTAAAGTAAGAGATCTAGCTTAACAGACTAGATTATGTGTTCACATCTTGGCTTTACTCCAGCAGGGCTCCAGAGGCCCCAGCCTGAGAGCCTAAAAGTCATTTAACAAGGGTTTTAACCACAAGGGCTCCTCCTAATCAAGGGCCCCTTGGAGACTAGTACCTCCAGGGAAGCTAAAGGAGTCAGCCTTTTTCACTCACCACATGTAGTTCTAAAGGAAAAGATTTAAGAACAGTCTCAACAAGTCCAAGGTCCCAGCCAGAGCTCCTTTAGGTCCAGTTCCAGACCAAAAAGAGTGAGCCATGGAAGGTCTTTCTTTTTATCCAGGCCATTTCTTTCATCACTTCCTGTGCCTTCCTCTCATTTCACATGTACCAATTACAGCAAAGGCTTTGCTTAGGACTGCCCAGGGGCAGACAGTCAATTATCATTCGAAATCCACTTTTGCACACATGGATCACAGACCTCCCTCACTTGAGAATTAAGTGGTGGTATTTACACCTTTGGTGATTAAATAAAATAAGCAGGATAGAATTAATCCTGTCTTCATAATCCCCCCTGTGAACATTTGGGAGACATGTCTCCCCAACTGATCATTTGACATAATCATCTCGTACCCCTAAAAATCTTCTAACTACAAAAGTTAGAGATAAGAGGGAAGTAGAAAAGAGAGCAAAATCAATGTTTTGCTAGGCACATTGACAAAAAGCCAATTAGGGGGCAATCCCCTTTGGTATAAGAGTTTACATTCAAAATAATTGTGTTCAATCCCCTTGAGTACAATCAATTGCACCTCAAAATTCATTCTGGATCTTCTTTATTATAAACTGCTGGGGAAATTTACCAGTGCTCTAATGAATTCTGGCCTTTTCTATATGAAAATCATATGATCATTAAAATCCCAGTCAAGTCCTAAGAATGTGGCTTTTTGGCAAGGGAACTGAATGGAATGCTGGTGTTCAGAACAGAGCTGCCATTTTCTTTCCATCTCTTTCCAACCAACTCTTTCATTTTTGCTTAAGACACGACATGGATGGTGAGCCTGATATGAGAGTGTCAAGTATCCTGAGTGAATGAACCAAAGCGGATATTAATGAAACAACCACTTTTCTTTCTACCAAAGACTTTGAATGTGAGGCACATGGAGTAGCTCTCTAATAAAAGCATTAGATGTTAGCTGTTAACAACATGGATTGGAGTCAAGAGGAATCTAGACTATACTACTTGGCAATTCCTTTGGCAAAAGTAAAATTCGAAATTCAATCTTTACCTGAGTAGCTACACTTGGAGCTTTAATGCTGTGCCTTTTAAATTGAGATTTTATATAGTGAATATATTTTAAATTTTGATAGGAACATATTTCCTGGATCATGTAAAATATGTAAAGAAATTAAAATCTAAGTGAGAAATGAATGAGAGCTATATTTTTCAAAATTTTCCTTTTTCAGGGTGGAAATAAAGTTATGAACCAAAATTGTGCTGAATGTATATTAAAGATAATAATGTTTTTTTCCTTTTAAACTCTAAACCAGGGGATTTTAGAGGAGTCTATGGATAGATTTCAGGGTGTCAGTGAATTTGAATGAGAAAAATCACATCTTTTTTTCAGTATAATTGGTTTTGTAAACTAAAAGCTATTTACCTAAAAGCTATCTCCACCCAATTCCTATAATCAAATATGAGGAGTAATCTAACCCTTGAGTAATTTTTTTTAGATTTTTACAGTATTTACCACCCTACAATCTCTTACCAGTAGAGTTAATTTCACAGGAAGGGACTTGTTTTGAAGTAACACCTTCCTTCAAGATGGATGCCCCAGCTTCCCTCTAAGCCCAGAGTATGTTGTCTCTTTCCCTCTTCTTCCCTCTTAATAACTAACAGATAAATTACACTAATAGGGCTGTTGAAACACAAAAGGGTTTATTTTGTTTGAAGGATGTTTGTTAGGAAGGTGGATCAAAGGAAAGCCCTAACTCAGGAACCTCAGGTGGGGAAGGGAAGCAAAGGAAGCAAAGATGGGAGTCTGAGTAAGGACCTGCCTTTAAACTCAGCTTTACTAAGTGCTATTACTATCTAAAGGGAATAAATGATGACTGACTAACTATAACTAATTCTGTCAATCAGGTAACTCTTTACAGATTTAACTCCTCTCTAATTACTCTCCTTATTAACTCCACAGACATATAAGGTAAGGGAGGGAAGGCAGGGATGGTATTAGGAAAGGAAGATATAAAGGGTTTATCTAAAATAATAATTTCTTAAGTAAATATATCAAAGCTAGGCTAAATTTCAATATTAAAGCTAGGTAATCAAAGCAGCTCGGCTGATTCACAACCTCCCTCCACAGAAGATCAAGTCAACTGTCTTTTCCTCAAGATTCCAAACCTCTAACAGCTTTTGGAACTCAGCCAAAGCTAGAAAAAACTATATGACCCCAATTCTGTATACTACAGTAGGAAAGCTACATTTTCATTGTAAATATAATATTTTGCAAACATTGATGTGATCAATAAATGCCAACAATTATTGCACCTATTTGACAGATGAGAATGAAGAAAAGTTCAGTGTCTATATTGCTGACACACCATTAATAAGCAATAAAACCAAGAATTCAAATCCAGATCTTCCAACAAGTTCACTCTTTTTCTTGGCAAATACTTCCTACTGGATGGCTAAGAGAAAAAATTCTGTGAAGAAAAAGACCAAAAATCATCTCTGGTAGTATTCAGTGACACCAAGAGTTGCCTTTCAGCACCATAAAGTAGACGTGATATGTATAATCCATTAAGAACAAAATTCATGAAAATTCCATTAGGAAATTCTCATAAGAAAGGCAATAGAATATACAATTTTCCTTCAATATTCTTTTCCAAGGCCAAGTAAATAACTTTCTTTTAACCCAAAGCAAAAGAGAGAACTTGATAATACCTGGTTTTTGTTGCTTTGCACACAGGGAGAGAGACAGCTGGCTCAGCAGGTGTTCTAATTGTACAAAGCTGTACTTCAGCAGGTGTTTAATAAGTTTTCCCCCTCAAGCTTTCCAGCTCCTTCAGCAACACTATCAGCTAAAGAAACCAGTCAAAAAAAAAAGCCCATTGTGTACAAAGTGGAGGCTATATATGTAAGAACTGCACAATATTTTAGAGGTTATTTGTTTGTTTGGTTTGGTTTCTTAAAAGGTCTCCTGGTGAAAATAAAATTGTGAGTAAAATGAATATTTTTTGGATTAATTTCTTGTAGAATCTTCCTAAATAAATCATTTCCATCATCCTGCAATAAAATATGTAACGCTATCTTGATCCTAGTTTTCAAATGGCTTCAATTTCAAACCTGAGAAAGGAATGCATGTATTAGCATAACCTGATACAGAAAATCATCTGCAACAACTTTTATTCAATGACTTTTTACAAACTCTTTGCTACTGGCTTTTTCTAAAACTATAGTATCATGTTTTAAATAGTCCTCCAAATAACTATGACAGTTCTAATCATGGCCTAAAACAGAAGGCTATACTAGTCAAAGTGGTACATCAATTTTCCTGGAAGATTCACTGATCAAAGTCCAAATGGAAAACAAATTCCCAGTAGGTGACTGGATTAACCAGATGCTCCTATTTTCAGATGGCATCTTATAGATTATATCTCTCCACAGAACCTTATCAGCCCTTTCCAATGAAATCCATGGCCACTCAAAGAAATTAGGGAACAAATCCTAACTGAACTAAATACAGTGGATGAAGAATACAAATATTGCAGATAGAAAAGAAGTTGGGCCCATAGGAAAGAGGATTATAATACATTTAAAAGACAACGCAAGCTCTTTGTGGTGGTAAAAAAATTGGAAAATAAGGGGATGCTCTTTGATAAGGGAATGGCTGAACAAACTGTGGTATATGCTGGTGATGGAATACTATTGTGCTCAAAGGAATAACAAACTAGAGGAATTCCATGTGACCTGGAACGACTTCCAGGAATTGATGCAGAGTGAAAGGAGCAGAGCCAGAAGAACATTGTACACAGAGACTGATATACTATGGTAAAATCAAATGTAATAGACTTCTGTACCAGCAACAATGCAATGACCCAGGACAATTCTGAGGGATTTATGGTAAAGAAAACTACCCACATTCAGAGGAAGAACTGCAGGAGTGGAAACACAGAAGAAAAGCAACTGCTTGGTCACATGGTTCAATGGGGATATGATTGGAGATGTAGACTCTAAGCGATCACCCTAGTACAAATATCAATAATATGGAAATAAGTCTTGATCAGTGATACATGTAATATTTAGTGGAATTGCGCATTGGCTATGGGAAGGTGGTGGGAAGAGGGGAGGGAAAAAACATGAATCATGTAACCATGGACAAATTTTCTTAATTACTCAATAAAATTAAATTGAAAAAAAAGACAATGCATGCCTTTCCTTGACCTTGTTTGATGGCCAATCTCCTGTTACAAAAGTGCACCTTTTGTATTCTCCCAATGATGATATGATATTACGAATAAAGTATACTGCTCCCTCTTGCTTCTCCAACTTGTATTCTCACATCTGTAGATTTGGTCCCTATAGGGCAGTGACGGCAAATCCCTTAGAGACCACATAGAGCACCCCCAGACTGTGTGCCATGCCCCTCTCCCTGAGACTGAATGATACCACCCCTCCCCTTACTACAGATAGGAGAGGGAAAAAGAGAGGGGAGTTACCCAAGCGCTCTGCTCTGGAAAGAACTTCTATTGGGCTATTGGGCAGAGGGACAAGGAGGCACAGTGAAAAGAGGAGGGGAGCAGCTCTTCCCAAGTCCCTTTGCCTTTCTATTAACTAACTCAGGTGAGCAAGTGCATGTGTGCCCACAGAGAGGTCTCTGCATACCATCTTTGGCACGTGTGCCATAGGTTCACCATCATGGCTATACAGTAACTGTTCATTCACATTCTAGAGGTAATGCTATGTGATTATTCTATAATACTATAGTTCACAGGCTCTCAGTTGTGTATTACTTATCAACAACCAATCAGTAGTTTCAACTATCTCTTAGAAAACATATTTTCTAAGATTAAATTGTAAGAGCAGTAGCTACAAAATTTAAGATGCTTTCACACAAGTTCATATAGGATCAATCAGAAATGTAGGCTCAAACATAGAGCATAATGGTAATAACATATGTAGTGTGTTATTAGAAATTTTGGGGTCCTTGAACTACATTTCTCATGAGCCCACTGGCTTCCTATCGTTATGCAATGACATAGACATGAGGATAAAACTGAGAGGCTGGCATTCTTTGTTCTCTCTTTGCTTCCTGTCTTCCTTCCTGGCAGCGTGCTGCAGCTGGGAAAAGCGGGAGGCTTAAATAGCTTAAGCTAACAGGGCATATAGCTTTATTTTCTAATGGCTACTAATAAATCTTAAAAAAATAATATTTTAAAATTATCCTTTTTTAATATTGATTTTATTTTTTACTGTAGACAACCTATATAGCAGAAGCACCTTACATTTCTTAGTACTACAGGATCTAGAAGTCCTTTTCTTCTTTATAGAATCCTTATATAGGTTCTCTTGATTATAGCATATTTCATAGATGGGTTAATCAACTGACTTCTCATGATCTCTTTTGTCTGACTACTTCTAGGATTCCCACTCTTTTCTATCTCTAGTAGATCTCTTTGTATACATGGCTATCTGAAGTGCATGCCTCTTTCCCTACTGAATACACTGTCTCCATACAGTTGAGATGTTCCCCTTCAAATCTATATAGACAGTGTTCAGATAATAAGAGAAATCCCCTCATCCTCCTACCTGCAGGACTTATCTCCATAGGCTTGCAATATCTCTACATATCCTTTTGTTAATAATCAATAAACTTTGAAAATTACATGTCATGTCAGTTATAATAACTGAAACTAAATAAATAGTAACAAAGATAGTGGGCATTATTTGGTAAAGGTCAGTTTTATTCCAAAACACTAGGGAGACAAGCTGGGAATCGGGGATTAATTGAGGTGAAGAGAAGCTTTCCCCTACATGTCTGCCTTCCTAAGTGTGCCTGCTCTCTCTGTCTACTCTCTGCTTCTTTGTCTTTCTGTGTATGTCTTTGTCTCTCTGTCTCTATCTTTCTTTCTTTTTCTCTTCCTCCAAAGAGAATCTGGAATCATGTGTGTACACTTACAAAGCAGGAGGAAAAAGGTATCTT
This sequence comes from Gracilinanus agilis, assembly GCF_016433145.1. Taxonomy (NCBI): domain Eukaryota; kingdom Metazoa; phylum Chordata; class Mammalia; order Didelphimorphia; family Didelphidae; genus Gracilinanus; species Gracilinanus agilis. The sequence goes on from NC_058130.1 coordinate 262,109,072, forward strand.
TTTTCCCCAAGCTTTCAAAACAACTCTGCCCCTCACAGAAATTTGCAACACATTGCTATTCCACCAATGAGAAAAAGTATTATGCAAATGCATCATACTTGAATCCCCAGTTACAGCAGAATAATAAGTGTTGGCTAAAGAGAAGAAAAGGAAAAAAATAACCCTCAAAGAGCCAATGACAAATGCTTCCCAAAAAATGAAACTGAGTCAAAATCCTTTGAGGAAGGTAAAGGAATTATAACAATTCTCCAAGGCTGCACAAAATGATAATGGAGCAACTCCAAGAATCTCCAGAATGGCAAGGGAAAGCAATCATAGTTAATTTAAAATATTTTTTAAAAGGCAGAAATTAGAGTTCCTACAGAAGAAATCAGTTCCTCTGACAAGCAACTAAAGAATTTTGAACAAAGGAGACTCTCTCTACAATAGCAGGGTCCATAAAAGACAAAAATAGAATTCAAGTGTTAAGGAAAATAAATGAAATGTTTTAATTTGAAAAACAAACCAGAAAACCCCAGGTCAATTTACCAAAAATTATTAAGAGTATTCAATTGAATTACAGCATCAAAGTACAAATTAGCCAGGTAAAGAAGGAGGAAAACCCATCACATTCCAAAGATAATGAATTAAAATAATATATGAATTTTCCATGTGTACAAGAAATAAAAAGGAAGATATACTATAATATTCTGAAAAGCAAAGATCAATTGGTCCCTAAAATAATTGAAGATGAACTTTTATTATCAAAGACATGACTGAACTTCAGTAAAAAAAAATAACTTTAATTAATCCCTCAGAAAAATCCAGACTTGAACAGGGTATTTAATACACAAACTGACCGAAGAGAAAAAAGTTTGATATTTTCAGGTAGCACAAAAAACACTATGAAATAAAATGTTTGTTTAGATGTGACTAGACTAAGAAAATGCCAAGAATGGGAAGGAGTGGCTTTTTGTTCATTGTTTGAATTAATAAAATTTACCTACTGTTCAAGAGATATTGAAAAGATCATGGAAAACAGAAAACAACCTATGTGTTCTAAAATATTTATAGTAGCTTCCTTTTTTTTTCATGTTAAAATGTGAACTTTCATTGTAAAAACTATTTTCTGTAACTATGGTCATCTCAACCTCTGTAGACCGCTTGGCTCAGATCTATACAGGTATGGTAGCTTTCTTTCTGGTAGCAAATAACTAGACATTGAAAGGACGTTCATCAGCTGGGGAATAGCTAAATAAGCTGTAGCATATGATTATGATGGAATACTGTCATGCTGTAAGAAATTACAAACAGGACAATTTTTTTTAATGGAAAGACCTACATGAACTTACAAAGAGTGAAATGAGCAGAACCAAGAGAACATTATATGCAACAACCAAAATAATGTTTGAAGAATTATATATATTTATATATAATTCTTCAAATATTATTTTTATATCAAACATTATTTTATATATATGTATATCCAACTACAAAGAACTGATTAATAGAAATAATCAAGACATAGTTTATATATATATATATATATATCCAACTATGGAGAAAGAACTGATTAATAGAAATATGCAAGGCATAGTATATATATATATATATATATACTATGCCTTGCATATTTCTATGCAATACATATATATATATGTATTTTTTTTTTTACAAATGATGCCTTTTCTAATGGGGTGAGGGGAAAGAGGGAGGAAACTACCTTGGTGTGCAACAAATAAGTAAATTTAAATTTAAAAAATAAAGACTAAAATGCAATAAAATAGCAACAAATAAAGAAAATATAACCAAAAAATAAAGAAGCAAGTAGAAATTAGGTAACAGTATCCTGAATAACAATCAAAGAAAAAGTCATGGAAACAATAAATATATTGAAGATAATGATAATATACCAAAGCATGTGGTATGTAGTCATCAGAGGAAAATAGAATCCGATAATATACTCTTTATAAGAAAAACATTTAAAAATTAATGATTCATACATAATTAAAATGAATGAGCAACACAGAAATTATTAGGCAAGCTCAAAAATGAAGGCATAGCGGACAGCTGGGTAGCTCAGTGGATTGAGAGTCAGGCCTAGAGATGGGAGGTCCTAGGTTCAAATCTGGTCTCAGACACTTCCTAGCTGTGTGCCCTGGGCAAGTCACTTGACCCCCATTGCATAGCCCCATAGTCGGCAACCTTTTTGGCTGTGAGAGCCATAAACGCCTGTGGAAGGAAGAGAATGGAGGCAGAAGGTGCTGGAATATGGGGCAGAGGCTGAAGGGCCCCCTGGGGCACATCCTGGGGACCCCTGGCCCAGCCCTTACCACTCTTCTGCCTTGGAGTCAATACTATGTATTGACTCCAAGACAGAAGGTAAGGGTTTAAAAAAAAAGAAAAAGAAAAAAATGGAGGCATAGCCATCATGATCTCAGGTAAATTAATATTAAAACAATATAGAGGGTTAAAAGAGATATTCAGATAAAAGGAAATCATATTATTCTTAAAGACTTAGATAATGAAATGACATCAGTAATTAACATAAATGCACCAAATGGATTAACATCTAAATTCCTAAATGAAATACTATTTGAATTCCAGGGAGAAAGAGATTACGAAATTATGATAGTTTGAGACTCCAGTTTGCCTCTTTCAAATCTAGTCAAACCTAAACACTGGATAAAATAGGTCTCCACTGAGTACTGAATGAGATTAGAGATGGATACATGCATTTAACAGCTGTTCCTGACACCTTACACAAAAATTGCCTAGGTACTAGGGCATAAAAACAAACTCATAAACAAATATGGAAAAGAGGAAATATTAAGCTAATCCTTTACTAAAAATGGTGCAACAAAATTATAATCAGTAAAGGGTATTTGCCTCTTGGTAAGAGCTGCAACAAAGGGTTGTAGCTCTAAAAACAAAGCTGCAAACTTCTATTCTAGTTCTCTTCCTTCCAACTCTACTACCTGCACATTCTCTAACTATGACACTATGAAATATTTCCTTTGCCAGGTACTTTCTGGCTGGTGGCATCACTGTTAAAATCCCCAAGTCTAGGCTGACCTCAATTAAGACAAACTTCTGTTTCAGGTGCAACGTGCAATTAAACAAATTATGACTGATAAACAGTAGAAAGTCATAATAGATTATATCGTCTGAATTCCAAAGGAACAAGGGGTGCTTTCCTTCTGGTACAGTGATTTAGCAAATATCATCAGCTATTTTCCCACTCAGGTCCTTAACTTTACCTTTAAGGGTAAGTGAAAGCAGATATTTTGTGGAAGAGGGGACTAGCACAAGTGTTGGAGGTATTTTGCTGTTAATCTGCCCTTGGGTGATGTACCTGGATTCACTTCTCTTTACTTTGTCTATCCCTTAGGTTTTGAGAATATTAGTTTGGCACTGAGAGAGAACTCAAAGCCCTGGGAAGCTGCCTTGTGAATATCATTGAGTCTTAGAGAATTCATGGTTTCTATCAAGGTTTCAGTATCTCAATTCATGGTATTATTATCAATAGAATAGCCCAATGTGAGATCTATGGTATAACAATAGGTATGTAACCATATTTATCATGTTGGATAATTGTATAATCAGTGATAATGGTATCCTATCCTTTTGAAGGGGAAAGAGGAAAGGAGCAAACATTTATTAAGAGCCTACTATTTGCCAGATACTGCACTGTGTTTTAAAATTTTTATATCATTTGATCCTCAAACTCTGAGGAGTTATTTTTCCTATATTACAGTTTTAAAAACAAAAGCAGACAGTGGTTAGGTGATTTGCCTAGGGTCACACATATCTAAATATCCGAGACTTGATTAAAATTCATCTTAATTCCAGGTTGAATACCCTATTCATTTCATCCAAGATACTTTTGACACAGGCATTTTTTAAAAGTATTTGAACTTAGAGAGTAAATAATTTAATCCTAAAGAATTTGTGGGTCAATGAATAAACCAAAGAAACAAAAGATAAATTCACCAAAGAAAATAACAACAGTGGGACAGTGTATCAAAACTTTTGAGATTCAGACAAAGCAGTTGTTAGGGGAAAATTTATGCCTTATAACCCCTTTAATTAACAAAAGAGAGAAAGAATAGATCGGTGAATTGGGAAGGATTCTAAGAAACCTGATATGATTTGTATGAACTGATACATGGTGAAATTAGAAGAACTTGGATAATAATTTAAGCAATGCTTATAATAATGTAAAAGAAAGGAACTTTGAAAAACTCAACAATTCTGAGCGATGCAATGAGCAATCATGATTCCAGAAGATTAATAAAGAAAAATGTTTCCCTTGTGAGAGGAAAGTAGTGATGGACTTACAGGTACAGAATGAGGCATATCTTTTCAGATATGGCAAATGTATGAATTTGTTTTGACTATTCATATTGTGATAAGGAACAGCCCTTTGGAGAGACCAGGTGAAAGGTGTAGATAGTGATAATAAACTCTGCCTCCTCTTCAGAAAAAAAGAAGAAAATAGTATCAACAAAATATCACAAAAATATACAGAAAAGAGAAGTTTTTGGAAGGGACAAAACAAGCAAAGAATTCATAGCAATATTATTAATTTTAATAGACATTTTAAAACTTGTCTGTAATAGAATTCCAGTTATATATACAATCAACTTTTTCCTGTTCTTTATAAATTTAAATGTTCATGGATGTTGATATTTGATAAATTCTCAAGTTTTTAAGATAATTTTTAAGAGAGGAGTGTCAAAAGGCATTTATTAAATGTTTATTATGAGCTGTAATGAATGAAAATTTCATGAAGCATGATTTCTTAATTTTTTAATTAGCTTATTAATCAAGAAAATCTAAACTAGCCAGCTCACTCCTTCCATAATTTGAAGGGTTGCCAAAAAGCACAAGCCACATGGTGACTAGGGCTTGCTGAATTCCCTTACCTAAGAAAGTTCTTATTTACTGATAAGCAAGGAGCAGAGCTCCACTCTGTCTCTAATAAAAACTAGTCCAGTGAAATACCCAGACGTCTGGGAATAAATTACTTTGAAGTTGGTTGAAATTATTTGAATTATTGAATAATTACTTGAATTATTTGAAATAACTTCAAATTTTGAAGTTCAAGAAAAGCTTCATGTAAAACTTATTACAATTTAATATTAATTTTCCACAGAGCAAAATAGTTTGCAGTGAGTTTAAAGGGTGTGAGAAGCAGAAGCACTAAGAATAAATAAATGGTTTTTTCAAGTAATTTGTCTAAGAAAAGGAAGGAAGATATAAGTAAAGGACACTACTTTGAAGAGATGAATAGGAGCTCTAAGACCTTTTTTTCTTTTTAGCTATGGGAGAGTCCCATGTATTTTTAGACAGCAAAGAGGAAACCAGTAGATAAGCAGGAACTAAAGCTGGGGATCAGATAATGATAAGTGAGAACAATCTTCTGGAAAAAAATAGGAAGAGATGGCATCAAGGATACATGTAGGCAAGATGGCTTTGACCAGGAAAAAGTCTACCCCTTCTTCAGAAACTGGAATAAAAGAGAGAATAGTGAAGTACTATATTACAAGGTTATGAGATGACAAGGAAGGGAGAAGGAGCTGTCAGGAAATCGCTTTCATACTGAGTAAAGTATAAGGCCAAATAAGGCCATCCAAGAGACTTAGGTGAGTGAGTTCTGTTGAGCTCCAGAAAGGAAGAGAAAGTTTGGAACATTCTTTACCTATTGCAGTATCAAAATTTAACCTATAAAGAATATAACAAGGACATTTCCCTCCAAATGACTTAGTTTATTTATGGAAGCATGCCCAGTAACAAAAAATGAATCTTTCCCTAACCTCATAAGCATAAATATCCCAAGTAAGTCCTGTCTCTTACTCATTAAAGGAGTTGGGTCTTCTTTCTGACTGGCTTGACAGTTTGTTTGACCATTGGACCTCCCCTATAAGTCCCCTTGGGTGGATAATTCAAAAGAGGAGGTGAACTTAGAAACCTCAGCTCCTCTCTCATTATTTCATCTTAGTCTATAGGACGAAGAAGCTAACACCCCTAGTCATGGGGCTTTCAAATGACTCAGAGTTCATCATGGCTGATTCAAACCTGCCTTTGATCCTTTTTAACATCTTATGAAAAGGCAAAAGGTCCCCACACCGTTTGATAACTTGGGGGGTTAGAGGGGGTAGAAATGAAATCTGGAATTAGTTTTAGCTTGGAAGCAGGCTATTTTAGTCTGACCTTGGGGGACTAAGGGGAAAATAATTTCACGATAAATACTACTAATATAATAATAATATAATTCAATATTAATTTTCCTCACTCTTCTAGAAAGGCAAAATATTATTTCATAAGTTATAACATATCCACAGGACAATTTGATATCCCTTTTGATAACCTGACGATGCTGAAAAATAGTCATTTCAAAAAATCTCTTACTTTCTGTCTTAGTCTCAACTCTAAGACAAAAGAGCAAGGGCTAGGCAAATAGGTTTAAATGACTTGCTCAGGGTCATAAAGCTAGGAAGTATCTGAGGTCAGATTTGAACCCAGTTCCTCCAAATTTCAGGGTTGGTATGCTATCTATTATGTCACCTAGCTGCCCTGAAAAATAAGAGTTGTAAGGAAATTTTATATTATAAGAAGAATTTAAATTCTTCATTTTATAATTTCAAGTTGTAAAAAAAATAGGTAAGTGACTTGATAATTGGTTATTGATTATAAACTGATTTCTTATACTCTGCTTGCTGTGCTTACAAAGTATCGTCAGTTTATATCAGTGAAGTGAAGCTCATAAGTGAATTCTTCAGGGAGTAGTGCAAGGATGCTAAAGAGACTCTTGTTATAAAAAATAAAATATTTATTGAAAATATATAAGGATAAAAAGGATTTCTAACTCTAAGGGATTCTAACTCCACCGAAATAAAACTCTCCTGTGTTTCAGGCTATACTAATCCTTCCTGATCTGACTAACCCAAATTTTTATTCTTCTAAATAAACTACCCATATTATCTTTATAATTCTTAACTTCACCTTCAAGTTATAAAAATAACAAAGGCTAGCTGGTTGAATCTCAAGAAGAATCAAGTTAGGACTCAGAGTCCAAACCAAAGACCAGGGTTTTCTTTGGTCTTCTCAGAGTTAGATCAATCTATAAAAACAGCAATAGATAGTCAATAGTGTTTCCCAAGTTGGAAAAAGAAAACACTAAGATCCTTCAGGTCTTTCCCTCAGAGAATGAGAGAGAGGCAAAGATGTTACCTCCTCCAGCCCTGAGAGAGTCCCTGTGTGTGACTCTGCCAACTTCCAGAGACCAACAGCCACTCCCAGAGAAAGTAACTGTCACAAGAAAACCATTAGACTGACACTCTATCTCAGCTCTATTTGAAACTCCAATTCTTTCTCAAGCCAGCTTCTCTACTTCTTATCTCTAGACTAATAAAATAATACTTATTTTCTAATATCATCCTTATAAAGTCCATTTCTATATACTTCATTTTATTTATATTTTAAACTAAATTTATAGTGTGATGTTTTCTGACATGATTTTCCTGCTGTGGCCATGTTCCCAGGATCCTCTTAGCCCATTTTTAACTTCTGGCCTTTCACAAATAATAAGTAGCAGAGAGAGAGGATTTCGAAGTCCCACCTCTAATGCCAGCAACCTTTTCAGGTTCAGGTTAGCTACTGAGACAAAATGATGTACTTTTAGTAATTGAATGTTTAACAAAGGAGATTTATTTGGCCTTAGTGTAGGAAGAATATGCAACAAGAATTCAGTGACACTTTGCCTCTCTGAAGAGCATCCCTCTTATTTTCATGTGGAAATGTATCTGGTCATTTCAGTATCTACCAAGTCTGAGAAACTCTAATTCTGAAATATGGCTGAGACTTTTTATGTTCTTAGAATGTCAGGAAGCTGCATCAGGAAAACTGAGAACAATCAGGTCCTAGAGGTAGCTTCAGTCTCTTGGGGTGAGAAAGAAAGCTGTGTCTAGAAAGCTAAAATCCCAGGAGAAAGCATTGTTCTATCACAGAGAAAGATTTCCATATTTGTCTACTTAAAAAAAATTATAATGGAGAAAGAAAAATGTCTCTATATATTTAAGTCCATATATTTTATTTTATTTATTTTGAAAATAAAGTGCCTCCTAATATGCCAGATATTGTACTAGGGCCTAGATATCCATAGATAAAAATAAAATAGTCCCTCTTCTTAAGGTATTTATATTATTCCCCGAATTTATTCTAATCTTTAATTTCCATAAGACATTCCCACAAACCAATTAAAATACTATCAGAAATTCTAACCAATGCCACAATAAAGCTTGGGATTAATGGCTCCTTTAGTTGTCCATTTAGATAACTTCTTTTTTAAAAGCCTGTTCTCAAAAATAATGGATGACATTAACCTAGTCATCATCAATCAAGAAGTTGTCAACAAAAGGGATGTTGACATGTTTTCTCTTGTCTCCCTTCAGCTCATTACATTATCCTTCAACCAGAGATACATTACCTTATGGATGGCATTAAATTATCACCCTAAACCCAGGATATATATCCTGCACCTTCTTTCCAATTTTAAATCTTTTAGTAGTCCACCAAAATGTCAGTAAGATAAACAAAGAGTATCCTGTTTAAGAAGGAGCAGTGCTCTGGTCCCAGTATCTCATTGATAGGATTAATTCCCAATATGAAAAAAAATCCCTTCAGTAATGTAAATAGTTGTAGTCTTAGAGTTTTATCTGGGTCCCTGAAAGGTTAGGTTACATAGCCAAGATGTGTCAGTGACAAGATTCAAACCCAAGACTTCCTAAATCAAAGGCCAGTCCTTTATCTATTACAAATCATTGCCTCGGAAGGAACATCTTAACTGAGGATCAATCTATTTTCTCTCTCCAATTTGTTCCATGTCCTCAAGCAACATTGTTGAAGTGATGGCATGAAAAACAAAAGATTTTCATGAATATAAATCATGACAGATAATTTTCAAAGTCCTGATAACTAGAAATTCTGATTTATTTCCAATTAGATCTTAATTTGCTTTCCCTGGAAAAGTATCCCATTGCACTGAAGATCTATTTTCAGCATATGTCATTTCTGGAATTGTGCCTTAAAGGACCAGTGGGAATTCCTTCAAGTGTTTTTCCTTCCATCTGTCTATCTGAGACTGTGTTAGTATGTCCTACAACTTGAGCTATCTACCATGGATCAGAGTTCATTGGTAAAAAAAATAATAATGATGATGAACACACTCAATGGACCATGGAACAATTTACCCTGCTACATAAACTTTCCAGTGATTCATGACCATATGGTTTATGTTCCTTTAAGTTTTTATTGTTGGCTCTTCTTGCTGGCATATTTCATCTACTATATTGTTTGCATTATTCTTCTATGCTTTTCAGTAAGTGAATAACCCAATAAAAACAATTGCATAAAACATCCTCTAACCCCATGCTTTATGCTGAGTTATATATGTTGTGGTCAATGAAAAGTGACAGACTATATTGTAAGGATAATTTCACACAGCAAAGAAATTTTGAAAACAAGTCTACTATGACAGTTATTGGGAAGATATGAATCTACAGTAAAGCCACAAGGGGTATGTTTTGGAAAATTATGGATGACAGCTAGGTTCTGCCAGTGGGAAAAATTAGCAAGCTTTTAAAATAAAAACTCAAAAGGAATCGGGAAAATTAGTTGTGCTCCTATAAGGTAGTTGGTTGTGTGTTAGTTACAATAAAAATTTTCATTTTTAATAAATACCTGGCATATCTCTGACATTAATAGTAATTCAACAGACATTGTTGGTGGATTATCAAATAATTCAGAATGATACTAAATTTGGATTGAATTTCAAGTTAAAAGCCATATAGATTTTCATACATGGATAGAATGTTGATTAGTGATGACTAATAGGATGGAATATCCTGAGTGCTTTAAGCTACAAAGAAAAAGAAGAGAAGTGATATGATCTAATACTAGGGCTACAGTCATAGGCTATCTTCTCTGTGACCTCAGCTATTCTAAATGGAAATGATTTTTCCAAAGTGTCTTGAACTAAGATAAAATACCACAAATGCAATGAATGTATGGACAGTAAGATCTCCTAAATATGTTAAATCCTTCTTGCTGTTATCGAGTCCCAGGGGCAAAACAACACTTTCTTTTTTCCTTTTTGGTTTGTTTGGGTTTTTTTTTCTTATGTGTAGCATGCCCCCTTTCATCTCCATGGCTTTGTAAAGGCTGGGCTCCATACCTGGAATCTGTTTCCATCTCACTTCTATCTTTTAAAATTCCTCACTTCCTTTACAGCTTAATTCTGATGATATCTTAACATGACAACTGCTAATGCTTCCCAATGAAATGACTTCTTATGCCTAGATTTTTTTTTGCACATGCCTAGATTACCTAAAATGGAAGCACCCATATGGAAAACAGCTTGCATCTGCTTCAGGGAGAAAATATTCTGGGAGAGAAACGTCTTAGATGCCCTGGGATAGACAGCATTCCTGATTCTCTTTTAATTCTATGTACATACTTTCTAAATACTGATATTTATTCAAGTTCTCAGGTTTCCCTTGAATATAATCTCCTTGAGGGCAAGAATTATTTCCTTTTTAACTTTGTAGTACCAATGCTTAGCATAGTAACTACTATGTTGTAAGAGTTTAATAAATGTATGTTGAATTAATAATATAAGAAGAAGATTAATTCCCCTGTGGCTAAGTGGTTAAAAGATACAAATAATCTCCTTTTAAAAAATGCTAGAAGCATATGAAATAATGTTCCAATTCATTAAAAATTAGAGAAATGCAAATTAAAATAATGATTTCCAACTATACCCCTCAGATTGGCAAAGATGATAAAATATGAAAATGGCAAATATTAGAGAGTCTATGGAACTTGGGTACAATAATAATTGTAGCTGTAAATTGGCACAATAGTTCTGGAAAACACTTTGGAATTATCCTAGAATCTAAAACAATATTAAATATAACTCCTTTAATTCAGCACTATCCCTTCTAAACAGATATTCAAAAGAAGTAAAAGAAATGTCCCAGATAAAGAAAAATATTTATAGCAGCACTTCTTTTTAGGGTAGCAAAAAACTGGAAATAAGGGGGAACCCATCAATTCTGGAATCACCAAAGAAGTTTAATGTGGTGGAGCATTCTGCTCTCAATAAAAAGAACTTCCTTGAGCTATAAGGAACTACTAATGTGAAAAATTCTGAGAAACTGAAAGTTTCATATGAACTGATGCACAGAATTGATGAAGTGAATAGGGTGAACAATTTTTTTCATGACTATAATCATAAAAGTAAAATAAACATTGAAGACATCAGAGCTTAAGCTAAAGCAGTGATTAAATGATTAAATATGACCAGAGAAAATTTGATGGAGAAATATGGTCCCTCTCTGTAGAAAATATTAAACTATAAGGTAGTATGACATACAATATTCAAATATGTTTTTTATTTTATTTTACTTTACTTAGTTGCATTTCTTTTTTGGTAGGGGAGGGTTTATGATGGGAGCATAGGAGAAGATCACTGGGAAGTGACAACAATGTAATTTTTATTTTATTATTTTTTGAAATAGCAATTCCTCATCCACTTTATCAACCCCACTCCTTTCATCCACCACTGTTTTCTCTGAGGTTAGGCTTATGAGGTAGGTTGGTAGGGAATGAGTGGATAGAGAGAAGAGAAAAGAGACCTAAAAGAGACCAGAGAGGTATATAAGCTAATCTCCAAATTCTGGATCAGCAAACTGTTGTGAATATTACATTATTTAACTTATTATTTTATTTAACTCCTTTAAACTTCCTAAACAATTTATGTCAAAGGAACATAGATTTAAAGTAAAAAGGGACCTCAGAATTAATCTAGTCTAAAACACTTCTATTTTACGGTTGGAAAACTTAGAAAAGTTAAGTGAGTTGCCCAATTTTACTTAGGTATTAAGTAACAGAAGCAAAAACAGAGATACTTTGATTCCAAATCTAGTTCTCTTTCTACTACATGTTATTGCTAGGAAGAGGTTATAGGAAAGTAAGCCTTTTCTATACAATCATAAAATGTGCTGGAAGGCATCTTAGAGATCAACTATTGCAAATGCCTCAGATTATAGATGAGAGGGAGATCTAGAACAAATCTAACTTCCCTAGGGTCACTCAGCCAGTTAATGACAAGGCCACAACAAGGAAGCAGGTCTCCTCCTGGCAAATCAATGCTCTTTAAATTAGACCAGACCAATAGCAAGCAGTTAATATATGTTACTCTCTTTATGTCAGCCCCAGGGTTTTTAATCTTTGTGTCATAAAGCCCTTTGTCCAGCTGGTGAAGCCTATGAACATTTTCTAAGAAGGTGTTTCTGGATCCATAAAATAAAAACACAGGATTATAAAGGAAACCAGTTTCACTGAAATAGCTAGAGATATACACATACACACACAAATGTGTACGTGCATATAATATGTTTATATAGAGAACTTATGCGTACATATACACACACATATGTGTATGTGAGAAATGTTTGTGGACTCCAGGTTAAGAACCCCTGACCTAGAGCATTTGCCTTTGTCATTGTAATGTCCAGTGCAAATCAAGAAAGATTTGTCTTTGTCAAAGCAAAGGTTCTCAAATTTTTCTTGTCACAGATACATTTTTTTAATGGCATTGACCCATGGAACATTGTAAAGCACCCGGTCACAGGATTATAAATTCACAGCACAAAGTTACCTTAGAATTAGTTCATCATTTATTTTACAGATGAGGAAACTAAAGCTCATAGAGGTTAAGTGAATAGCCAAGAATCACAAAGTTTACATAGGTCTGGGGTGAGATCTGATCCAGGTCTTCCTGATTCCAAGTCCAGTTACCTAGCCACTATCTTAGGCTATTTCCATTTTGAGTTACTGGAAAGATATCTCCCTAAAACCATTCACAGAGGAAAAATAAAGTAAATGCACTATAATACGGATGAGTTGCACATTGAATTACTCTAACAATATATGTATTTTGGACAGACATTGCAGGTGCCAATTGGGCTGGATTAAATTTGGAAAATCATACCACAGTCTTAACAATTTTAGGTTGCTAGCTATATCAAAAAAATTTTTTTTCAGATTATAAGATTGGGTCACCCTATCTCATCCACACTGGTCCAGGCTCATGACTGATCATTGGGGGCTCCACTTCTAAGCTGGACGAATTTTTACCTCTCTAAGCAACCTTGTGGTTTTCCACTGCCAGGAGGCTCACATCATTCACGCCAGACTTGGTGCGGACACCACATCAGTAGCTCAAGCGATCCACTGGCCTCTCAGTTTCCTCAGTTGCAGGGGACTGCAGATGTGTATCACCACATAGGGCAAAAAAAAGAAATAGTTTTTAACATCAGTGTAGGATAGTCTCAAATAAATGTGTGAATGAGAGAGAGAAAAGGGATAACAGATGAATAAACTGTATTCTCTCTATCTTTATACATCAAGATTAATGGAGAAAGGTTTCTGGCACCCTGATGGCAAATTTATGAGGAGGCATTGACAAGAGTCACACAACTTGAGCAGGCATTGATAAATTACAATCTGTGTCTCTAAAGGGAGTACTACTACCTGCGAGATCACATAGCCATTTGAGCAGTCTCAGAGTGATACTTAGAAGTCGCAAATCTTGAAATTCTATGCTTTCAGGATAATAAAAAATTCAGGACATCCAAAAAGCTATGGAAAGATGCACGGTGCATACAAATCATATTGCTGAATCATGTTGCTAATGATGACAAACGTTTGATTTACATAAGACTTAAAATAGGATATATTAACTTATAACTGCTGTTAAGACTCTCCAAAGAGGTTGATAATTAAAACACTGAGACAAGAAGAGGTTTGCAGGATTGCTAAATGGGCATTTTGTATTTCACCTTGGCTCTGCTTTGTTCAAACATTTCCTTCTAGATCCTGACTTTCTGACAAGCCTGGCCAGGGAGTGCTTTCCTTGCCCTGTTGGTGGTCATTTTCTGATATAGAAATACTTCCTTCAACTAATCAAATTCTTCACAGGAACCCAGGTTGTCCAGATCTCTCAATCTTGCCAGGTTGCCTCCAAGGCCAAATATGTCCATCATGGGATTCAGTCATCTATGTTTAAGAAAGAAATAAAATCAACTCATTGGGAAAAAATCTTTATAACAAAAACCTCTGACAAAGGTTTAATTACTCAAATATATAAAGAGCTAAATCAATTGTACAAAAAATCAAGCCATTCCCTAATTGATAATTGGGCAAGGGACGTGAATAGGCAATTTTCAGATAAAGAAATCAAAACTATCAATAAGCACATGAGAAAGTTTTCTAAGTCTCTAATAATCAGAGAAATGCAAATCAAAACAACTCTGAGGTATCACCTCACACCAAGCAGATTAGCTAACATGACAGCAGGGGAAAGTAATGAATGTTGGAGGGGATGAGGCAAAATACAGACATTAATGCACTGCTGGTGGAGTTGTGAACTGATCCAACCATTCTGGATGGCAATTTTGAACTATGCCCAAAGAGAGCTAAAAGACTGCCTGCCTTTTGATCTAGCCATACCACTGCTGGGTTTCTATCCCAAAGAGATCATAGGGAAAAAGACATACAAAAATATTTATAGCTGCACTCTTTGTGGTGGCAAAAAACTGGAAAAGGAGGGTATGCCCTTGTATTGGGGAATGGCTGAACAAACTGTGGTATCTGTTGGTGATGGAATACTACTGTGCTCAAAGGAATAATAAACTGGAGGAATTCCATGTGAACTGGAAAGACCTCCAGGAATTGATGCAAAGCGAAAGGAGCAGAACCAGGAGAACAAAGACGATACACTCTGGCACAATTGAATGTAATGGACTTCTCTACTAGCAGCAATGCAATGACCCAGGACAATTCTGAGAGACTTATGGTAAAGAATGCTACCCAATTCAGAGGAAGAATTAAAGGAGTGGAAACAGAAGAAAAACAATTGCTTTAACATATGGGTTGATGCGGACATGATTTGGGAAGTAAACTCTAAACGACCACTCTAGGAAATAGGTCTTGACTGATGACACATGAAGAAACCAGTGGAAATGCATGTCGGCTGGTGGGGGGTGGGGGGGAGGAGGAAGGGAAGGGGAAAGAAAGAACATCAATCATGAACCATGGAAATTTTTTCTAAAAAAAAAGAAAGAAAATTGAAGAGCAATCAAAGGCCTTTCATTTCCCTAAGGTTGATATGGGGGTAGACAACCCAAAACCCCAGAAAGTATCTCAGGTCAGAGAGTACATAAAAGACTCATTTTTCCTTGATTCCTGCAGTACTAGGGAAGGAGACTTTGAGCTAGGATGAAGATCCCCTCTGACCTTTCCTCTCATTCTTGATAAGCACAGATGGGGACCTCGACCTCCCAACTTACTCCTGATAAACATCTATTTTATATCCCAGATATCTGATTATCTTCTAAACTGAAGAGTTCACCCCCTTTTGAGTTTGAGGCATGGGACATAACCACATGATCCTTCTTGGGTTCTAGAGACCCAATAACATGCCATCATCATCTTTTCTCTAGTCACGTAGGCCCTGTTGTTAAAGAGCATAAAAAGCCCAGAACATATTTTCTCTAGGAAACAGCATTCTATCAGCTCTGCTTCCCTCAGCCATTCCATTTGACTTAGCCATTTGATTTACATTCAAATTAATAAATCTCTTTTATTTTTAAGCTAGCTATTGGAGTCTGTCATTCTTGACAAGGGCAACCCATCCAGATCCAGGGTTTTACCTCAAAGCTCTCCCAAAACAAGGTCACACATTTATTGCTATGAGCCCAATATTTTCCATTTCCACTGGAGTGAGAAAAAAGCATTGGCTCCTCCACGACTTTTCCAAGAGGAGCCTCATTTTATGCTGTGGTTTGTAGACAGTAAGAGAATGAAGCAACAAATTGTTTGAACATATACTGTCATCAGTTCTTTCTTCTCAGTGTCCAAGAAGGAAATTTTTCCATCATCTCCAAGCCTTCAAGTCCTACAGAGCTGAGCCACATCTGGCAAGCTGAAAGCAGGCAGGAAATCTATGCACATACTTCCAAGAGGTATTTTCCAATTCAGCTCCCATCACATGTTTAACAGTTCATTTTTAATGACAGAAATATAAACACGGGAAAGAATCCCTATACTTCAGGGTAAGATTCTCCTTATCAGTAATTGTGAAAAGTGGTAACTCAAAATTTATGTGTTTCTTGTTTGATAACTCTTATGGATATGTGGCAAACTACTAGAGCAAACTGCTATACCAAAAAACTCAAACATTAAGGGTGTCTGAGCAAGGCTTAATTTATAGTAGGTCTTTCTCAGCTTTTTTTCTCTGAAATTTTATCTGCCACTTAATGATATGTTGCTCCCTTGTTTAACTGTTTTGATAATACAATACAATAAATATTTATTAAGCACCAGTATGTGCCAAGTCCTATGCTAAGTGCTAGAGATACAAATAAAATAAACACAGATTCTGTCCCCAAGGAGCTTACAATTTAAGGGGGAAAGACACAAAAGGCAGCCTAAAAGGAAGTGAGGGCATGAAAATGGTGATGACAAAGTAAAAACCAAGCAGAGCAGCTAGTAGGAAATGAAAAGTTGGTTCAAATTCATTATTTGTGCCAAAGGCTTAATGCAAACAAAAACTACTTTCAGCTGTTGTCTGGGAGAGCTTAGATAGAACTCAAGATCTAGCTACTTCTCAAGTCTAATTCTATCTCCTATCTTTGATATCTGGAATTCAAAAACCTATTCCTACTGAATCCCTTTCTTCCATTCTGAGCTGATGCTTGAAATATAAGCTTCCTGTTTGTTCCAAAGCTTTTTAATATTCCCTTTTTTTCCTATAAGGGTCTTAAATTTCATAATCGGTTTGAGGTAGAAGGTGACAGGAAGCCAATGTTTTTATGCCAACATTTTTTTGCCACCTAAAATACTTAAGTGCTGAGTCCCAAATTCCCATGCAAATGTAAGAACTATACATATGGCCAAACTGTTCCTAAGTGAATGAGGCATCTGTGATGTTAGGTCATTGCCTAAGGATAACAGCTTCACTAAGAATGATGTAAATCTTCAACTAATTTAAATGTTTTACCCTTTAGACATCATTGTTGCTCCAAAGAGATATCTCTAGGAAATCAGCTTGGAAATATGGTCCTATTTAGTGTTGGGTGGTCAAGTGGGCAGATGGTAAAACACTAATTTGCTTCTGCCTCTAAGGGTTCAAGTATTACCATTATAGTCTAAATATCCCTACGTTTTTAAGGGTTTTATCCTGTGGAAATGCTTGTGATTGAGCTAAAATGCTGATTTAGTATCTCTTCATTTGTAGCTATCATCTATAAGCGCAAGACTTGAAAGAATTCAAGTTTTTGTTTGTTTTTATTCTGGTTTTTTCTAGCTCTCAGGAAGTGAAATCCTCCCACAATGTCCTATCTATTCTTCCTTCCTATAATTTGGAGTAAAAACATTGATTTTTATACTTCATTCAGCCACTAATTACTTGTGTGACCTTGAGCAAACTTTTCCAGTTTTCTAAGACTCCATTACTCTCTCCTTAAAATGAAAGGGTAGAAATAGAATGTATCTAAAATAATTGAATCACAAAGTCTTCATTGGAAAGATCTTAGTACAAATCATTCTTATACGGGAATCCATTTTACATTTTTGGTCATCTTACTACCATCTAAAATCCTATAGTGAATGAGAAATCACTATCTCATGAGGTAAGTTCTAAGTATGGCCATGTGACCATGATTTTTATTTCTGCTCTTTTCTTGGATATTTTTTCCTATGAATTATTTGGTCCTTTCTATTGAGACTTTTTTTGTCTAGTTTTCTAATATATAACGACTCAGAACTAGAAAAGAACTAAGAGTCTATTGAGTCCAAATTGCAATTAAATATGGTTCTGCCCTACATCATTCTTATAATTTTTGATCTAGCCTTTATTTCTTTTTTTATTTTAACCCTTATTGTCTACCTTAGAATCAATACTATGTAATAGCTCTGAGGCAGAAGAATGGTAAGGGATAGGCAATGGGGTTAAGTGACTTGCCCAGGGTCACACAGCTAGGAAGTGTCTGAGGTCAGATTTGAACCTAGGACCTCCCATCTCTACACTTGACTCTCAATCCACTGAGCTACCCCATTCCCACCCCCCAAGCCTTTGCTTCCAGATCTCTAGTGATGGAAAATCTATTTCCTCCCAGGGAAACTCCTTCTGCTTTTAGATACCACTAATGAAAAATGTTTTCCCCATAATGCTTTCCTTTTTTCAACTTCTGCTTTTTGCTCTGTCCTCTGGGACCAAACACATAAGTTCTAATTCATCTCCTGCATGATAACCATGTAAAGTAACTATAATTTCATTAATTCAGAATGCTTTATCGCTCTTAATGCTTAAAGATCACATTAGCTTTTGGGGGGTTGTCATATCACACTGTTGACTTTTCCATCAATTACAATTCCCAGAGCTTTTTCTTTAAATTTAAAATAACATTAACAGTAAATACAAATACCTATGTTTAATAACTACTTACATTTAAGTAAATAATAACCAATAAGACTTTTAATTTCTTTCTCTATAACTATTTCTATCAAAATTCTCTGTCCAGTCATTATCATTTATACTTTTTCATGTTATCATAATGTATAACCTGTTTTTCTGGTTCTGCTTCTTTCACCTTGCATGATTACATAAATGTCTTTCCAGATTTCTCTGTATTCCTTATACCTACTTGCCCATCTTAATTATTTTGTAGTATTCCACTTCATGAATGCACCACAATTTATTTTACTATATTTTTATCTCAGGCATTTAGGCAGATTCCAGGTTCTATTTTCTTGTAATTACCTGTACTTTCACCAAAAAAAATCTTTAAACAGATAGCTCATTTGTTTTTGGTAGCACTATTTTTTTTCCTTTTTTTATTTAGAATATTTTTCCATGGTTACATGATTCATGATCCTCCCTTCGCTCTTTCCTCTCCCCTCCCAAATCTGACAAGCAGTTCCCCTGGATTATACCTGTATGTTCCATGTTATTCATATTTGCAGTAGAGTCAGCCTTTAACATCAAAACCCCAATCATATCTCCATCACACTACATGATCAATCACATATTTTCCTAATGCATTTCTGTTCCCACAGTTCTTTCTCTGGCTATAGACAGCATTCTTTCTCCTAAATTCCTCTGGATTGTCCTGGGTCATTGCATTGCTGCTATTACAGAAGTCCATTACATTTTATTGTACTACAATGTATCTGTCTCTGTGTATAATGTTCTCCTGGTTCTTATAATTTCACTCTGCATCAATTCCTGGAGGTCATTCCAGTTCACATGGAATTCCTCCAGTTCTTTATTCATTTCAGCACAATAATATTCCATCATCTATAATTCAAGCAAAGAAAGTATTGCTTCAAAGGGTATGATTTTTTGTAGCCTTTATTGTGGAGTATCATATTGCTTTCCAAAAAGATTCTACACATTTTGTAACCCCATCAGTGATGACTGAGCATTTCCATTTGTCTACAACCCACTAGCACTGGGTTTTGTTATTTTTAGTTATTTTTGTGAATTTGATAGGTATGGAATTGAACCTCAATATTGTTTTAAATTGTGTCTTTTTAGATATGGTGCTGAATCTGGAGTCAGAAAGATCTGAACTTAAATCCAGTTTCGGATTGTTACTAATGTGACCCTGGGCAAGTGTAGTGAAAATACTTTATTATTTATTAACATTATTTGAACCTAGTTTTATGTGGTTAGAAGTTATCTAACCTTGCAGTGATAAAAATAATATCAGAATATTTGTTGCCTCAGGGAATGGGAGAAGGGAGGGAGAGAATCCGAATTGCCAAGTGTCAGAAAAAAAATTGTCAAAATTGTTTCTACTTGTAATTAAAAAAATAAAATTTAATTACCCTGAAACTATAGGTCATACAGACCTCAGAGACCTTCCAGAGAAGTTGGAGTGTGTATTTTAAATCCAATCAGGTCTTGGTTCAACCAGAAAGTCTGAGTTTGGGGTTACCCAATAGCTTGTGTTTTAGCTTTACCACAATTCTATTTAATCTATACTATTAATATGTACCTCAAATAACCTTTCCTGGAAACTGACTTTTTCTCCAACTAGCTGTTTGTCCTTTCTTATACCTTTGTTTGAACCCTATAATGTAAAACTCAGGAAGGCTCCTCAATGAAGGAGCACATCTTTTTCCAGCTCTGTCCTCTGCTGGACCAATTTAAAATTCTTTCTGAAACCTTTTGAGCTTTGAGGTTTGTTTTCAACGGATACAAATCATGTATCTCAGTTTTAGATGTTTTCATTTATAAAATGGGGAAAATAATGGCACTTATTTCACAGGTTATTGTAAGGATTAAATGAGATAACTTCTATAACACTTTGGAAATCTCAAATGTTAGCAGTTAGTTGGGTGGGTGGGGCCTGGTAAATGGCTATTAAAATTTATTTTTGCCCTTTTAAAAATATCTTTTCAATTAATATTTATTATAAGGATTTTGGTTTTGTTTTTTGTTTATGTTCTTTTTTGGTTTTGCCTCCACAAAGAGACAAATGGGTAAGGAGGGAAAGAAAGAAAACTGATGCTTATAAATTTTTAAAAGTTTGAAAAAAACATTTTAAATTGTCTGTTTTTATCTTTTAACCATTTAGGTACTATATAGACTAGGTATATCATCAGCTTGATTTTAAAAAATTCTTTATATATTTTAATGACAGTTTTTTATCATCCATATTTTATGTGAATACTTTTCCAGTTATTTCTTTTAATTATATTATTTAAAATTTTTGATGTAGTCCAATACATCTTATTCCAGAATTTTTTTCCATTTCTTAAATTTATAGAAACTCATCTCTGTCTCTCTCTAGACATAAATATTTAATTCCATTGTCTTCCATTTCTTCTAGGCTTTGAAAAATGATATTTTACCTAGTTGGAATCCATAAAAGTATATAGTCTAAGCTGTGGATCCAAATTCCTTTTCCATCAAGTTATCAAATGATTTGTCCAAGATCATACAAGTAGTAAATGACAGAGTCAGTATTCAAATTAACTTCTTATGACTCTACCTTCTGGTTTTTTCTATAATATTATGCTGCCTTCACTTATTTCCTATACATTTTTATATTAGTAAAAATGTGAGCATGTATCAGTATTTACTGAAAGCTTCTCAATGCCTATTTTTTGCAATATTAATGTTCTTATAAAAATATATTTTAAAATAATGACTTTTTCAAAATAACATAGTCTCTTCCTCTCTAAAATATTTTGAAAATAGGTTCCCTCAAAATTCTCTTAAAAATGTCACCCTTAGCATATAGTTCTTATTCTGTCTTACCGTTTGATCTCATTGTTCTCATCTTTGCTTCCTTTAGTGAATATCTACTTCTTTGTGCACTAAATCTGGGACTATGATATTAAAATCCAAATATGGTATGGTTCTGTCATTAATGGAAAAAATAGATTGTTGTAGAAATGTTGATGGAAATTTTCCATTTCTCATTCTCTTATTTTTCTCCTTCCAGTTCCATCTTTAAATGTTTTCAATATGATCAGGATGAATTTGGTTTCAAACCAACCTCTGTAATACTCATTTCACACACACACACACAAACACACACACACACACACACACACACACGCACACACAAACTTCTCAAATTTTTATCAAATGATGTTATAAAAATATAATTGAAAACCATAATAACTTTTCATTTTATTCATGTATTAATAGCTGTTGGAAAAAAAAGCAGTGGAAGTAGTTTGCTGATCATGCCTATTTGCCAACCATTGGATTAGAACAATGATCCCCAAAATGGGGACTACTGCCCCCTGGTGGGTATTGCAGTAATTCAGGAAGGCGATGATGGCCACAGGTGCATTTATCTTTCCAATTAATTGCTATTAAATTAAAAAAATTTAATTTCCAGGGGACTAAGTAATATTTTTTCTGGAAAAAAGGCAGTAGGCCAAAAAAGTTTGGGAACCACTGGACTGGAATATCTACTAATTTAGGGTTAGACTGTTCACTCTTTTTGGAAGAGGGAAATAAAGGATATTAGTAGGGTATTGTTAGATAAAATGTTGAGAAGTTTTGTGTGTGTGTGTGTGTGT